>NW_006203523.1:224202-227773 GCF_000334495.1 Tupaia belangeri chinensis | reverse complement strand
AAAAGATTATTTATATTAAATGTGTCTTGAAGGGCCTTCCAAAGATCAAGAAGAACTTTAGCACACCCTTTATTGTGCCCAATGAAGCATTGTAATTAACAGTAAGTGGTCAGGGTAAAGGGGAGCGGTCAGGGGGACTTTTCGGGAAATCTTACCACACACTCATGATGTATGAGGGAGCTATGTAATTCGTTTATAGTAGTATATCGGGGAGTCAGAGGGGGGTCACTTCCCAGCAAGGCTATCACAGTCCCGGAGCGAATAGCAAGCGGCCTTGCCGACATGCTAAATGACCCAAGCTTATTCCAAGGTCGGGGGGTGTACAGTTGCGGCCTTGCCAACTTACTGAACTGACCGGAAGTGATGCTCAAAGGTCAAGGGGCTCAGAGGGGTCCTGGAGTCCCACCGGGTTGGACTCCTCCAGGGGGTGATTTCTCGCTTTCTGTCTCTCTGTCTCTCTCTGGCTGTCTGGCAAGCACACGCGCCCTATAGCAAAAAACCTCTAAAAAAAAAATCAGTCATGTGGAACTGTCCAGCACCTTAACCACCATACCATCTACTGGCCCCAATGTTAATTTATTTTTGAAGAAAAAAAATTTTTAGAAATTTAATGTAACCTAAGTATACAGTGTTTATAATGCTTACAAGTGTTTACAGTAGTGCCCTAGGCCATTTAGTCACTCACTGATTCCTCTGCAGCAACTTCTAGTCCTACAATGTAAGTACCCTATGCAGGTGTATCATTTTTTAAGATATTTTATACCACATTTTACTGTACCTTTTCCATATTTAGATATGTTTAGATGCACAAATACTCTTGTGTTACAATCCCCTACAGTATTCCATAAGGTAACATAATGTACAGGTTTGTAGCCTAAGAGCAATAGGCTATACCATATAGCCTAAGTGTGTACTATTCTAGACTATACTATGTAGGTTTGTGTAAGTACCATACACTCTGTTATGTTCACACGATGGCAAAATCACTTCACAACGCCTTTCTCAGAATATACCTCCATCATTAAGCAATGCATGATTGTATGTGAGGGTTTTTTTGATGTCTCTCTGTTATTGATTCTAGCTTATGTTATTTTCTGAGAACATGTGATTTCTATTTTAAATTTGTTTAGATTTTTTTACAGCCCAGGATATCATCTATTTTAGAGAATGGTTTATGTACACCTGAGAAGAATGTGTACTCTGGTACTGCTCACAGTGTGTGTTATAAAGATCAGTTAGGACACATTGATTGACTTTTGAAAAGTATTTTCACTTGTTAGGGACCAGCAGTTAGTGTAATGGCTATGTTGCTGGACTCCCATGTAGTCAACCACGATTCGAGTCCCAGACTCGGTGGCTTAAACTCACGCTTGGCGCGTGTGTGTGCATGCCCAAGATCCCAAGAGGAGAATGGAGGAGAAGGGATTGTGGAATGGCCATCCCCTCTGGGGGATGATTTCTCGCTTTCTGTCTCTCTGTTTCTCTCTGTCTGTGTCTGTATAAAAAAAAAAAAAAAAAAAAAAAAAAACCCTCAAAAAAAAAAGAGAAGTATTTTCACTTGGTATAAGATACTTATTTGGTGTTTTAAAAACATATATTTATTTAACTGTATTTATTATTATTATTATTTTTAAAATATGACCAGAGAGACAGGAAAAGTGAGAGAGCATGCTGCCAGGTCTGGGACTTGAACCATGGTTGACCATATGAAAGTCCAACACCCCAACCACCACACCACCTGACAGTCCCCTTTTTTTGTATTTTTTCTTTTGATAATTAAAAGATGTATTCTTGTTTTCATGGTTTCTAAAGAAAAGTATGTTATAATTTTTATACTTTTTCCTTTGAAGGCAATGTGACCCCATTCCTGGCTAAATACAAAATTTTCTCCTTGCTTTTGGTTTTTTAAGAATGTGAATACAATTTTCTTTTATTCCTTTTCTTTTTTTTTTTTTTTGAAGAGGTTTTTGCTATAGGATGTGTGCACTCGCCAGAAAGACAGAAAGAAACAGAGAGAGAGAAAGCAAGAAATCACCCCCCAGAGAGGATGGCCATGCCACAATCCTTACTCCTCTACTCTTCTCTTGGGATCCTGGGCATGCATGCACACACACCCAACATGAGTTTAAGCCACTGGTCCAGGACTCAAACTACAGTCAACTACATGGGAGTCCAGTGACATAGCCATTATGCCATCTGCTGGTCCCAATGAATATAATTTTTCTACATGTGTATATGTTTTGTTTTGTTTTGTTTTGTATTTACCCTACTTGATGTTCTCTGAAATTGTTGAATATGCCTTGTTTGCTAGTAATTTGGGAAATTTTTCAGTCATTATCTTTTCAATATTTCCCTTGTTTTGTTTTCTTTCTTTTTCTAAGATTCCAATAACATGTCTATTAGACCATTTGTTATTGTCCTACAGTACTCTCATGTTCTGAACTGTTTTCCTACTTTTTTCTCTTAGACTTCTAGTTTGGGTAATTTTTATTGATTGTACTTCAAGATTAGTAATGGTTTCCTTAATTTTGGTGACCCTCCTGCTGAGTCCATCAATGTCATTCTAATTTCTATTGTGTACTTGTTTATTGTTTTTTTCTATAGGTGCCGGAAGCCGTGCTCCAGCCAGGGTGGGTGCACAGGGAGGCAGCATGGGTGAACAGGAATCAGACTAAGACCTCATGCCCTTTAGCATGTTCTTAGCTGGCTACAGCCAGAGTAAACTCAGGACTGCAGCCCTGATGGCCAGAAGTCATGCATATTTATTATAGAAGGAGTTTTACAAGGGTAGGATGGGCGAGGGAAAATAAGTGAAAGATTTTACTCCAAAAGGTAAGGCATTTAAAGTATAGGAACAATAATCATAAAACATGACATCTGTTTTGTTTAGGTATAAATAGTCATAATTTTTCGAATGAGGAAGTCCATTTTTTGGGTGCATTTTCTTCTTTGATCTTGATTACCAGGGAGGGTCTTTAGATGAGAGGGTTTCCAGGAATTTTCAGTCCCAGACTAGCTTGATCACTTTAGTCCCAGATTGGCTTGAGAATTTTGAGCCCCAGGTCAGCTTTTGAGAACTTCAGCCTCAGGCTAGGGTGGCAGCAATTGCAAGAGCCTAGAAATAAATCCTATCTGGTTTAGTAAAGACAAGGTTAGTATATACTAAAATGAAATACCTATGTTATCTATGGGGTAGTCTACAGCTAAGAGGGTGAGTTTACATAGGAAAGGAATGTGGTCTTGTGAGTAGCTAAGTGACTGACCTAAAGGTTACTGTGTACTTGGGACCCTCCATATGCTACTCTATACAATGGCTATGGCTTGGGGAATGACAATCTTCCCTTGTCCTGAGAGTAAGGGTGGCCTATGGTCTTTGGGGTAACAGCACCTTGTGGATGAGTCCCTGAGCCCCTCCCAGCTACTGAGATCCTTCGCCCATTAGTAGCTTTAACCTAAACCTTTCTAATGCTTATCTATGTAATCCCCAGTAGGAGAAGTGAATGTAGCATTCTTTATTGACATTTTCCAGGAGGGTGGGATGAGTCTAATGGGAGTAACTCCTGTTCGCAGC
>NW_006203523.1:213489-223948 GCF_000334495.1 Tupaia belangeri chinensis | reverse complement strand
CACTCTCAGGAGTTAGGACTCACACACACACACACACACACACACACACACACACACACACACACATGCTCAGGGAGAATATTAAGATGCTGGATACGGGACTCAAACTGTGCCGCTGGCCATAAGGGATCCAGTGCCTTAACCTCCACAGCATCTGCTGGCCTTGTTATTGTTTTTCTTTAATTCCCATCATTTTCACTTTATTATTTCTTTTAAGCTGCATATATTTAAGGTTTACAGCATGATTCTTGGATATTCACATACATCATGAAGTTATTACTATAGTCATATTAACACACCATTTTTGGTATAGTTTCAATCTTTCAGCTAGAAATAAGTATGTAATTTTGCACGGCTTCTATTTTCCCATTACAGTTTTTAGCACAGGTTTCTTGTATTGGTATAATTGACATTTTCAGGCAGAGAATTCTGTTGTAATATGCACCATCTTTGGCTTCTACCCACTAGATGCCAGTAGCACATCTCCCATTAAGACAATAATAAATGTTTCCAGATGTTGCCAAATGTTCCCTGTGAGCAAAATTGCCTGCTTTTGAGAACCAATGCTTAAACATGTTAATCACAGTTGTTTCAAATTTCATTTATGATAGTTTCAACAGCTATGTGGTAGATGGGTCTGCTTTAGATAATTT
Organism: Tupaia belangeri chinensis; assembly: GCF_000334495.1. Classification (NCBI taxonomy): domain Eukaryota; kingdom Metazoa; phylum Chordata; class Mammalia; order Scandentia; family Tupaiidae; genus Tupaia; species Tupaia belangeri. Next base: position 223,295 of record NW_006203523.1, on the reverse strand, counting down.
TTTTTGTCTCAACGGGTTTTGTTTTATCATGCTTTTTGGTACACCATATAAATTTTTGTTGAAATATGACCACTTACAAAATAGTATTACATACTGAGATCAATTTTTTTTTTATTCTTAAAGATTAGTATACTTTTCCTTCTGCTGGGCCTTAAGTTGGGGGTTTATGTTTATGTAATCAGGAGTTGGACTAGGTTTGTAATTTGCTTAGTTGATATTGTTGCTATGGTTACCAGAATTGGAATTTGTTGCTATGGTTATAGGAGTCGGATTTTGTTGTTGCCATGAGCTCCAGAAATGTTAAAATCCTCCAGTAATACCTTGTTTTTTATTTCTCTACTTGGCTTTGGGTCCTTTTCTGCTTTGGTCACATAGTGAGTCAGTATATTGCCACTCTTCCAGCTTTCTCTGCTATAATATTTATTAAAAGCTTCTTAGCCTGCTTGGAGAAAAGTGAAAATGACAACTCTCTGGTGTTCTATTTAAGCCTCAGTAGTAAAAAAAGTATTTTAAACTAGGGTTTGAGGGTATAAACTTTTTTTTTTTGGAGAGGTTTTCGCTATAGGGCACATGCGCTTGCCAGACAGACAGAGAGAGACACAGAGACAGAAAGCGATAAATCACCCCCCAGGGGGGATGGTCATGCCGCAATCTCTTCTCCTCCATTCTCCCCTCGGGATCTTGGGCACGCATGCACATGTGCCCAGCGTGAGTTTTAAGCCACTGGGTCCAGGATGCGAACCACGGTCAACTACGTGGGAGTCCAGCGACATAGCCATTACGCTAACTGCTGGTTCCCAAGGGTATAATCTTCATAAATATTATAATCCCTAACTTGGGTCAGGACTTGGTAGGCCTCTTCTCATGAGTGTATTCACACCTACCAGGATCATCTTTGGAATTTGTGGCACTCTACTCAACCCAACACACCCTGCTGCCTGGATTCAACTCACCCACTTGGAGACTTGGACCTGAAATAAACAGGCCTCTTCTCATGTGTGCAATCTCACCTCCCAGAGTTATCCTTGGAATTTGTGACACTCTGTCCAACCCAGCACTTCCTGCTGCCTGGGCTCAAATTGCTAACTGGGATACTTGAACCTGGTTTCAGCAGGCTATTTCTTGTGAATCCACCCCCACTACCCAGAGTTGTCTTTGAAACTTGCAGCACTCCATCTGCCTGGTGGTCCTTATTGCCTGGGTTCAACCTGCCCACTGGGAAATGGTTCTGGTCTCCACAGGCCTCTTCTTGTGAGTGTAGCCCCCCCACTCCCCAGGGTTATCTTTGAAACTTATATCACTCTGTCCACTTGGTGCTCCCTACAACCTACACTTAACACACCAACTGGAAGATTTGGACCTGGTGAAACAGGCCTCTTCTCTTGAGTACACCCCACTCCTTGTTGTTATCTTTGAAACTTGCAGGACTCTGTCTACCTGGCAATTCCTGTTGCCTGCACTTATCCCAAAATTAGGCACTTTACCTGTATGGTGATCCCTGCTGCCTGGGCTCAACCCACCCACTAGGAGACTTGGGGCTGATCTCAGCAGGCCTCTACTCATGAGTGTACCCCCACTGCCCAGGGTTGTCCTTGAGAACATGGGTCACTCCATGAGCCTGGTGCTCCCTGCTACTTGGGCTCAATCCACCAACTAGAATATATGGGATGAGTTTTGGCAGGCCTCTTATCATGAGTACACCTCCACTCCTAGGCTTGTCTATGGAACTTGTGGCACTCTGTCCACCTGTAGCTCTCTACTACCTGCGCTCAACCCTCCCTCCACTTTGAGACTTGGGCCTGGTCTCCACAGGCCTCCTTTCATGAGTGCAACCCTCTCCAAAAGTTTGTCTTTGGAACTAGAGGCACTCTGTGCCTAGTGATCCATGCTGACCTGGGCTCAACCCACCTACTAGAAGACTTGGGCCTGGACTTATGAGGCCAATTCTTGTGAGCTCATCCCAAACTCCTGAGGTTACCTTTGGAACTTGAGGTGCTCTGTCCACTTGATGCATGCTGCTGCCTGGGATCAACCAGGCCAACAAAGACTTGGGCCTGGTTTTGGCAAGCTCCTTCTCATCAGTGCACCCTTCTCCTTGGGGTTGTCTTGGGTACTTGTGACACACAGTGCACCCAGTGCTTCCTGCTGCCTGGGCTCAACTCACCCACCTAGGAACTTGGGCCTGGTCTCAGCAGGCCTCTTCTTGTGATTGCACCCCAACTCCCTGGGGTTATCTTTTGCAACCAGTGGCACTATGTCTGCCTTGTACTCCCTGCTGCTTGAGTTCAACCAGCTGACTGGAAGACTTGGACTTTGCTTTAGCAGGCCTTTTCTGTGAGTTTATCCCAATGCCCCAGGGGTGTCTTTGCAATTATGGCACTCCATCCATCTGGTATTCCCTGCTACCTTGGCTCAACCCACCCACCAGGAAACTTAGGCTTGGCCTCTACAGGCCTTTTCTTATGAATGCTCACCAATTCCATGAGGTTGTCTTTGCAACTTGTGGCACTTGGTCTGCCTGGCATCCCCTGGTATCTGGGCTCCCTGCTGCCTGGACTCAAACCAGGAGAATTGGGCCTGGTCTCTGCAGGCCTCTTTTCGTGAGTGTACTCCCAACTTCTGGGATTAACTTTGGAACTAGTGGCATTCCATCCACCCAGTGCCCCTTGCTGCCTGGACTCAACCTACCCACCAGGAGACTTGGGCTTGGCCTCAACAGGCCTGTTCCCATGGGTGCACACTCACTTCACAGGGTTGCCTTTGCAACTTGCAGCATTCCGTTTGCCTGGTGCTCCCTGCTGCCAAGGCTCAATCAGTCCACAAGAAGACTTGTGCCTGGTCTCAGCAGGACTCTTCTTTTAAGTGCACCTCCCACTACCCAGAGTAGCCTCTGCAGATTGTGAAACTCTGTCCACCTGTCTTTCCCTGATGCCTGGGCTCAACTTGCCCACCAGGTGACTTGGGCCTAATCCTGATAGGCCTCTTCTTGTGAGTGCCACCCAATCCATGGTGTTTTTAGAACTTTCAACATTCTGTCTAGTGCTCCTTGCTGCTTGGACTGAACAGGCCCACCGGGACACTTGAGCCTGCTTCTATTCTCATGAATGCACCCCCACCCCAGGATCATTCCTTGGAACTTACATCACTCCATACACCTAGCACTCCCTGCTGCCAGGACTAAACCCACGCACCTGGAGACTTGGGCCTGCTCTCAGCAGGCCTCTTGCTCTGAGAACATCCCCATTTCCCTGGGGTTGTCTTTGAAATTTGGGGCACTTCATCTACTCTGCACTTGCTACTTTCTGAGCTTAATGCACCCACCTTGAGACTTGGGCTGGTGTCCGTAGGCCTCTTCCCCTGAGTACAACCCACTCCTTGATGTTGTCTTAGAGGAAGGAAACTGACTAAAAATCCATGTTGCCTGGATCAACCTGCCTATTGAAAGACTTGGGCCAGGTCTCAGCAAGCCACTTCTCCTGAGCATACCCCAACTTCCCAGGGTTGTCTTTACATCTTGCAGCCCTCTGTCCACCTGGTGATTCTTGATGCCTGGACTCATCCAGCCCACTGAGGTGAGGAACTTGGGCCTATTCTCCACAGGCCTTGTTTCATAAGCGCACTCCCACCTCCCAGAGTTATCTTTGAAACTGTGGTGCTTTGTCCATCTGATGCCCCTTGCTGCCTGGGCTTAACCTGCCCAACAGGAGAATTAGGCCTAGTCTCAGCAGACAAATTCTAGTGAGTGCACCCCACTCCCAAGGGTTGTCACCATAACTTGCATCACTCTGGGAGATTTGTACCTTGTCTTTGTAGGGCTCTTTTCTTGGTTGTACCCTCCACTACCCTTAGGTGCATTTGTAGCTTGTGACACTCCATCTGCCTGCCTCTTCTTGCTTCCTGTGCTCAAATTGCCCATTGGGAGTCTTGGGCTTGATCTCAGCAGGTCACTTCTCATAAGTGCATCCCAACTCTCTGAGGATGTCTTTGGAACCTGCAACACTGTCAGCCCCATGCTTCCTGGTACTGGGTTTCAACATGCCTACCAAGAGACTTGATCCTCATATTGTGAGATCTTTTCTTGAAAGTGCACTCCCACTCCCTGGGTTTGTTTTTGCGACTTACAGCACTCCCTCTACTTGGTTCTCCCAGCTGCATAGGCTCAAACCCCCCCAATCCACCCATGGGAGAATTCAGACTGATCTTCTCAGGTCTCTTCTCACAAGTGCAACTCCACTCACCATGTTTATCTTTGGAACTTGCTACTTTCCATCTGCTTGGCCCTCCTTCCTGCCTGGGCTCAATTTGCCCACCAGGTGACTTGGTCCAGGTCTCAGCAAGCCTCTACTCATCAGTTTACCCCCACTCTCTGCTGTCTGGACTCAACCTGCACACCAGGAGACTGGGGCTTGTTCTCGGCAGGCCCATTCCCCTGAGTGCATACTCACTCCACAGGGTTGTCATTGCAACTTTCAGAACTCCATCTGCCTGATGCTCCCTGCTGTCTTGGCTCAAACTGCCCACTGGGAGACTTGGGCTTCATCTGGGCAGGCCTCTTCTGTGAATTTACCTTCACTCTCTGGGGTCATCTTTGTTACTTGTGATATTTCATCTGCCTGGTGCTCCCTGCTGCCTGGGCTCAACCCGTCCACTGGAGACTTTGGCCTAGTCCTGGCAGACCTCTTCTTGAAAATGCACCCTAACTCCCCGGGGGTTGTCATTGGAAGGTATATCACTCTGTCTCCCTGGTATTCCCTGCTTCCTGAGCTCAACCTGCCCACCAGGAGTCTTGGTATTGTTCTCCATAGGCTTCTTCTCATAAGTGCACATCAACTCCATGGGGTTGTATTTGCAACTTGTGTTATTTTGTCCACCTGGTTCTCTGGTGCCTGGACTCAACCTGACCTCTGGGATACTTGAGCCTGGTATCTTCAGGCTTCTTGCAAAAATAAGCCCCATTCTCTGGGGGTTTTCTTTAAAAACTTGTAGCTACTTATCTGTCCTATGCTCCTTATAGCCTTGGCTCAACCTGCTCTCCCAGTAGACTTGGAACTGATCTCAGCAGGTCTCTTCTCATGAATGCACCCTCACATCCTGGGATTATCTTTGCAATTTGTAGTACTATGTCTGCCTGGTGCTTCCTTCTTCCAGAGCTTAACCTGGAGAGTTGAGACTTCCTCTTCCAGGACCCACTGGGAAACTTGGGACTGGTCTCTCTGCAGACCTCTTTTTATGAGTGCACCTCCCCTTCCCAGGGTTTTCTTTGAACCTTGTAGCACTTTCTCCACCTGGGGCTCCCAGCTCCCTAGGCTCATCATGTCCACTGGAGACTTTGGACTGGTTTCAGCAGGCCTTTTCTCATGAGTGCTCTCACATTCCCTGTGGTTGTTTTTGTACCTTGTGACCCTCCATCCACCTAGCACTTCCTGCTGCCTGAATTCAACTCATCCACTGGGGTATTTGGACCTGCTCTCAGCAGGCTTTTACTTGTGAGTGCACCCCTACCTCCCAAGTTTTTTATTAGAACTTGGGGCACTTGGTCAGCTCAAAGTCCCCTGCTTCTTGACTCAACCAGCCATTGAGGACTTAGGTTTAATCCAGGGAGTTCTTTCCTTGAGAGTGCACTCTTACTTTTTGCTGCTGTCTTTGGAACTTGTGGCACTCCCTCTGCCTGCTGCTCCCTGATGCCTAAGATCAGTCAGCCCACTGGGAAACTCGTGCCTGGCTTTACCAGGACTCTTCTCACGAGTGCACCACCACTCCCCAAAGTTGTCTTCAGAACCCGCAGTACTCTGTCAGCCCTGTGCTCCCTGATGCTAGGCTCAACACGCCCTCCAGGAAACTTGGGCCTGACCTTAGCAGGCCTATTCTTCTGAATGCACCCCAACCTCCCAAAGTTATATTTGGAACTTACTGTACTTCATCCACTCTGGGTACACTGCTGCTAGGGCTCAACATACCCAATGGGAGACTTAGGCCTGGTCTCAGGAGGCCTCTTCTCCTGAGTGCACCGAACTCCCCAGGCTTGTCTTTGCAACTGGCAGCATACTGTCTGCCTGGTGCTCCTTGCTACTTAGCTCCAACTGGCCCCCCAGGTGATTTGGGCTGGGTCAAGGCAGGCTTCTTGTTGTGAGTGCACCCTCATTACCCTGGTTATCTTTGCAACTTGTATCAGCCCATCTGCCTGGTGTTGCCTTCTTCCAGGGCTTAACATGTCCACCAGGAGACATGTGCTGGGTCTTGGGAGGCCTCTTCTCATGATTGCACCTCCACTTCCTGGGGTTTTCCTTCCAACTTGCAGCACTTTATCCACTTGGGGCTCCGTACTGCCTGAGCTCATAACACCCACTGGAAACTTGGAACTGGTTTGTCCAGGCCTTTCTTCATGAGTGTACCTGAATTCCCTGTGGTTGTCTTTGCAACTTGCAGCAATCCATCCACCTGGTGCTTTCTGTTGCCTGGACTCAACCTGCCCACTGGGACACTTAAGCCAATTTCAGCAGCACTCTTCTAGTGAGTGCAACCCCATCTCCACTGGTTATCTTTTGTATTTGTGGCATTCCATCAGCCCATTGTTCCCCACTTCCTGAAGTCTCCCTTAATGGAAAAATTGACCCTGGTCTCAGTCAGCCTCTTGTAAGTGCACCTCCACTCCCTGAGGTTGTCTTTGCAACTTGCAGCACTCTCTCAACATGGGTACTCCCAGTTGCATAGGATCAACCTGCCCAATGGGAATCTAATTTTCCCATTCTAATCTAATCTGATTTCCTCAGACCTCCTCTCATGAGTGGAACCTTACTCCTTGTGGTTGTCTTTGGATCTTTCAACTCACCATTCATCTGGTGTTTGCTGCCTGGACTCAAACTGCCCACCAGGAGACTTGTGCTTGGTCTTGGCAGGCCTCTACTGATGAGTTTACCCCCACTGCCCACAGTTACCTTTACCAAGTGTGGGACTCCATTTGCCTTGTGCTCCTGGCTCCCTGGGCTTAGCCCAACCACTGGAAGTCTTGGGCCTAGTCCTAGCTGGCCTCTTATTAAGAATGTATTCTTACTTCCCAGGGTTGTCTTCAGAAGTTACAGCACTCCGTTTGCCTGGCACTCCCTACTTTGGGGACTCAATCTGCCCTCCATAAGATTTGGACCTGGTTTTGGCAGGCCACACCCACTCCATGGATTTCTCTTTGCAACTGTCAGTACTTTGGCACTTTCCGCTGTCTGGGCTCCCTGCTGTCTGTGCTCAATCTGTCTAACAGGAGACTTGGGGAAGTCTTGGCAGGACTCTTCTTGTGAGTGCACTCCCACTTTCTGTGGTTGTGTTTACATTTTGTGGCACTCCATCTTCTGGTGATTCTGGCAGCCTGAGGTCAACCTGCCCACCAGTAACCTTGGACCTGGTCTCAGCAGTTCTCTTTTTGTGAGTGAACCCCTACTTCCTAGAATTGTCTTTGCAACTTGTGGCACTCTGGTCACCTGGCCCCCTTCCTGCTGCCTTGGTTTTCAACCCACCCACCCACAGGAAACTTGGGCATGGTCTTGGTTGACCTCTTCATCTGAGTGCATCCCTACTCCCAAGGTTATCTTTGGAATTTGGGTTACTTCATCTGCCTGGCACTTACTGCTGCCTGGGCTCAAACTGCCCACATTAGGACTCTAGCCTAGTCTTGGTAGGCTTATTCTCATAAGTGCAACCTACTCCACAGCATTATCTTTGAAACTTGTGGCATTTCATCTACTCGGTGTGCCCAACTTCCTGGGCTAAACTCAAGTAATATAAGACTTGAGCATGATCTCAGGAGGCCTCTTCTGGTCAGTGCATCCCCACTCCACTGGGTTATCTTTGTAACTTGAGGCACTCTACCCCCTCTGATGCCTGAACTCAAGCTGCCTACCAGGAGACATAGGCCAGGTCTCAGAAGACCTCTTCTCATGAGTACACCCCTACTCCCCAGGGTTGTCTTTACAACTTGAAGAACTTTGTGTACCTGACATTTCCTTTCTCTAGGACTTAACCTGCTGACCAGGAGACTTGAGCCTGGTCTCACCGACCTCTTCTTGTGAGTGCACCTCCACTCTCAGATGTTGTCTTTGCAACTTGTGGCACTCCATCTGCCCAGCACTCCCTGCTGCCTGGTCTCAACCAGCCCACCTGAATATTTGAGCTGGGTTCTGGTAGGCCTCTTCTTGTGAGTGCACCTCAATTTCCCATGGCTGTCTTTGCAACTTGCAATGCTCCATCCACCTGGCACTTCCTTCAGTCAGGACTTAACCTGCCCACCAGGAAACTTGTGCCTGGTCTCAGCAGTATCTTCTCAGCACTGCACCTTAATTCCCCAGTTTCTTTTTTTTTCTCAACTTGTAGCACTCCATACACCTGGTGCTTCCTGTGGCCTGGACTCATGGTGCCCACTGGCAGACTGTTCTGGTCTCAGCAGGCCTTTTCTTGTGAGTTCACCCTCACAATTGAGGTTGTCTTTGCAACTTACAACACTTAACCTACATGGTGTTTCCTGCTGCCCGAACTCAACCCACTCAATGGGAGATCTGGACCTTGTTTTGACAGGCTTCTTCTTGTGAGAGCACCCCCACCCACTGGGGTTATCTTTTGAACTTCAAGCACACCGTCTTCGCAGTGTTCCTGGTTTCCTGTGGTCAAACTGCTTATCTAGAGACTTGAGCCTAGTCCTGGCAGACAGGTTCTTGAGAATGTGCCATCACATTCCTGAGGTGTCTTTTGAATATATGGCGCTACATCTGCCCAGTGCTCCTTGCTGCTGAGCTCAGCCAACTACCAAGAGACTTGGGCTTAGTCTCAGCAGACTTTTCTTAGGAGTTCATACCTAGCCCATAAAGTTGTCTTTGCAACTTGTGGAACTCTGTATACTTGGTGCTTCCTGCTGCCTGGGCTTTCTATTTCCAGGGCTAATCCCAACCATTGAGATATGTGGGCTTGGTATCAGGAGGCCTCTTTTCGTGAGTACACCCACACAACCATGGGATGTCTTTGCAACTTGTGGTACTCTGTCTGCCTGGCAATCCTTGTTGCATGGGTACCACCCAACACTTGAGAGACTTGGGCTGGGTCTTGGCAGACCTTTTCTCATTACTACATCCCCACTTTGAGTTTCTCTTTTTTTTTTTTAATTATTTTTTGATCTGCTATTTACATCCATTTACTGTGTTCCTATATCCATTAGTCAATCAGTTTCAGTCACAGAGTACAGACACTCGGTATATATTAAACGGGGATATACGGTGTCTCCCCTTCATAGCCTGGCTTGATTCACTCAGCAGTAAATCTTCCATATTCTTCCACTTTCTGTCAAAAGCCAGTTTTTTTTTAAAGGCTGAATAGTATTCCATAGAGTATATGTGCCACAGATTTTCAATTGATTCATCTTTTCGTGGACATTTGGGTTGGTTCCACATCTTAGCAATTGTGAATAGTGCCGCAATAAACATTAATGTTCAAGCATTTTTCTGATTAAGGATTCTTCTGTCTTTTGGGTAGATACCAAGGACTGGGTTGAGTTTTATGGCTGAATAGTATTTCATAGAGTATATGTGCCACAGGTTTTCAATCCATTCATCTGTTCAGGAACATTTGGGTTGGTTCCACATCTTAGCAATTGTGAATAGTGCCGCAATAAACATTAATGTTCAAGCATTTTTCTGATTAAGGATTCTTCTGTCTTTTGGGTAGATACCAAGGACTGGGACTGCTGGATCATATTGTAGTTCCATTTGTAGATTTTTGAGGAATCTCCAAATTGTTTTCCACAGTGGCTGGACCAATTTACATTCCCACCA
>NW_006203523.1:210860-211602 GCF_000334495.1 Tupaia belangeri chinensis | reverse complement strand
TTGAGTTTTATGGCTGAATAGTATTTCATAGAGTATATGTGCCACAGGTTTTCAATCCATTCATCTGTTCAGGAACATTTGGGTTGGTTCCACATCTTAGCAATTGTGAATAGTGCCGCAATAAACATTAATGTTCAAGCATTTTTCTGATTAAGGATTCTTCTGTCTTTTGGGTAGATACCAAGGACTGGGACTGCTGGATCATATTGTAGTTCCATTTGTAGATTTTTGAGGAATCTCCAAATTGTTTTCCACAGTGGCTGGACCAATTTACATTCCCACCATGAGTGTAAGAGTTCCCCTTTCACCACATCCCCACCAGAACTTTTCATGTTTTGATTTTTTTAATCTTAGTCATTCTGACTGGGGTTAGGTAGTATCTCCTTGATGTTTTGATCTGCATTTCCCTTACAATGATGGATGCTGAGCATTTTTTCATATGCATTTTGGCTATTCATAAGTGATCTTTAGAGAGTATTTTTTTCAACTCATTCTCTCATCTTTTAATAGGGTTGATCATTTTTTTTTTCAGAACAGGTGCTTGAGTTACTTGTGTATTTTGGTTATCAGACCTTTATCTGATGCATAGTTTAGAAAAATATTTTCCCATTCTGAGAGCTGTCGAGTCACACTATGACTGTGTCATTTGTCATGCAGAAACTTCTTAGTCTGATGTAATTCCACTTGTCTATTTTGGGGATTATCAACTGTGCTTTGGGGATCTTATGTAAGGAGTCTTTCC
>NW_006203523.1:209475-210688 GCF_000334495.1 Tupaia belangeri chinensis | reverse complement strand
TGACTGGTACCCCTTGTCAAAAGTCAGTTGACTGAATGATTGGGAATTTATTCCTGTGGACTCAATTCTGTTCCATTGGTCCACATGTCTGTTCCTGTGCCATTACCATAGCTTTGTAGTATATTTTTGGGTCAGGGAGTGAGATGACACCCACTCCACTCTTCATGTGCAGAATTGCTTTGACAATACAAAGTCTTTTATGATTCCACACCAATTTTCCAATAGTCTTTTCTCGATCTATGAAGAATGTGTTTGGTACTTTGGCATTGCATTAAATATGTAGATTAATTTGAATAGAATTGCCATTTTGACTATATTAATTCTTCCATTCCAGGGACATGGGATGTCCTTCCAATTTTTGTGTCATTTTCTATTTCTTTTATTAACTTCTTGTAGTTTTCTTTGTGGAGGTCTTTCACTTCTTTGGGTTAGATTTACTACTAAGAATCTTATACTTTTTGTGGCTATGGTAAATGGAATAATTTTTTCAGTTCTATCTCAGTCTGCCTGTTGTTTGTATATAGAAATGCTACAGATTTCTGTATGTTGATTTTGTATCCTACAACTTTGTTGTATTTATGTACTGCTTCCAGAAATTTTTTCACAGAGGTTCCGGACACCAGGTGGACTGAGGCTGCAGGCCCGACCCTTCCGAATCTCCACGCATCCCCACCGTTCCTTCTCCTTGGACCCCAGGTTGGTTGACTGGGACTTTAAGGCAAACTCCCACTCCACTCCACCCGCAATCTGGATCGAGCCGGACAGCAGTTCTGGACACTAGGCGGACAGAGGCTGCAGGCCCGACCAACCTGGTCCTATCACTCATCTGACCCTTTCCCACTAGCCTTATGGACTCTTTGAATTCTGGTGATTGGAATAGCGCCGCACAATTTCTTTTTTCATTTTGTTTTTCTTTGGTCTTCGGGTGTTGCTTATTAGGTCAGTTGAAGGCTCACCGCTCCTTAGAAACAGCGAGGACTTTGAGCCATCCAGGGCTAGTGGCAACAGTTAATGGTAATTGTGAGCAACAGGTAGGTCAACCATAAGAGAAATCATCAATTTTCTAAGCCTGTACAACTTTTAAGAATCAGAGATACCATAAATAAGTTAGGAAGAAACAAATAGATTACCTGATGACTAGGAACAATCGCAGAGGCTCAAGAAATATGAGCAACCAACAAAAGGCCTCTCCCTCAAGGGAAATCATCAAGCC
>NW_006203523.1:205265-207273 GCF_000334495.1 Tupaia belangeri chinensis | reverse complement strand
AAGTGCTTGTACATCAATGTTTATTGCAGCATTATTCACAATTGCCAAAACATGGAACCAACCTAAATGTCCACAAACTTATGAATGGATTGGAAAATTGTGGTATATATACTCTATGGAATATTACTCAGCTATAAAAAATAACAAGACCCTGGTATTTTTCATTATAGAAACATCTCTTTTCTCTGTGCCAGGGTTTGTCTTCACCAAATGGAAATTTAATTGTTCAACAATAACTAATATCTGTTTGAACTGGGTAGTTGTAAATAAATACTTTGAAATAAAGAGGCATAGTCAAGTATTTGCTGGGGCAAGGAATTAGGTTTCGCTCCCTGTTTCCTGACTTTAGGGACTGGACATAGGGCCAATGAGTAAAAAGGGCCATGAGTTAGGGGACCTTAAAGGGAAGTGAATTAGTTTAATTTTGAACTTATAGTTCAGATACCCAAAGCAATGTTTGATGGGGTCTGCCCAGAGAAACTAGCCGGTGTTTATTTGATGGGGGTTTTCAGAGAAACTAGAAAAAATATCTGAAAAACTAGTGTCAGCAAGTCAAGAGAATAACTGTTGATGTTGACATGTATAGTATTCTCAACTAGATTGGTCTGAGAAGTATTTCATGATGGGCAAAGTATTTTTATAAGCAAAATGAGAAATAGCGATTGACTGTTTAAAAAAATCATTAGAATAATAATAATAATGATTGGGGAAAACATAGAAAAGATATTGAATGTTGAAGCGGGGAGATTAATGTCTCTGTATTGACTGACATGCATGGCATTCCCTTTTGAAAAAGCATTGTAAAACACTGTAAAGTTGTATGTAATCCAATGTAATATAAAGGAGATTATGCTGATAATAATAAAAAAAGAAAAAATAAATTTTTTCACAGAAACCATGGGGTGTTCTATATACCTAGAATCATATAAAATATAAATATAATATAAAATCATATCGTCTGCAAATAGAGAGTTTCACCTCTTTTCCTATTTGAATGCCTTTTATTTTTCCACCTTTCTGTTTGAGTTGGTGAGGACTTCCAGTACTATATTGAAAAGGAGTGGAGAAAATGAGCATCCTTGTCCTGTACACGTTTTTAGTGGAAAAAACTTTCAGATTTTCTCCATGCCAGATGATGTTTGCTATGCATTTTTCATAGATTGCTTTTATTGTGTTGAGAAATGATGCTTCTATGCCGGTTTTGCTGAGAGCCATGATCACGAAGGGATGTTGCATCTTATCAAATGTTTTTTCTGAATCAATTGATATGACCATCTGGTTTTCATCTTTCTTCCTATTAATATGGTATATTACATTTATGATTTTGTGTATGTTCAACCAACTTGCATTCCTGGAATAAAGTCTACCTGATCATGATGTATATTCTTTTTTATAAGTCGTGGAATAAAATTTGCTAATATCTTGTTGAGAATTTTTGCGTTTATATTCATCAGAAATATTGGTCTATAATTTTCCTTCATTGTTCTTTCCTTATCTGTTCTAACGGTAAGGGTGATAGAGGCTTCATAGAATGAATGAGGGAGAGATTCACACTTTTGGATCTTTAGAAATAATTTTAGCAGAATGGTGGTTAACTCTTCTTTGAAAGTTTTGTAGAATTCATAAATAAACCCATTAGGGCCAAGGCTTTTCTTTGTTGGGAGGTTATTTATTACTGATTCAATCTTCTGGCTTGTTATGAGCCTGATCAGACTTTCTATATCTTTCTGGTTCAATTTTGGTAGATAATATGTGTCTAGGAATCTGTCCATCTCATCCAGACTGTCTTGTTTCTTGGCATATAGGTGTTCATAATATCCTCTAATGATGTTTTGTATTTCTACTATGTCTGTTGTTACATTGCCTGCTTCTTTGCAGATTTGATTTTCCTCGTTCCTTTCTCTCTTCTTTTTAATAAGTCTCACTAGTGGTGTGTTTATTTTGTTTATCTTTTTGAAGATCCAGCTTTCCCTTTCATTTATTTTTTTTTTTTTAATTTTTTTTTTTT
>NW_006203523.1:190152-205201 GCF_000334495.1 Tupaia belangeri chinensis | reverse complement strand
TTGTTGTTGTTGTTGCTTTCCAAATTCTCTGAGGCACGATGTTAAGTAATCCATTTGCCTTCATTTTGTCTTCTTCTTATGTGCACTAATTGATATGAACTTCCCTCTTATGACTGCTTTAGCTGTGTCCAAAAGATTATGGAAACTCGTGTCCTCATTGTCATTGGCTTCCATTAAACTTTTGATTTCAGTCTTTATTTCTTTAATAGTTGTAGCATCATTCAGTAGTAGGTTATTTAGTTTCCACGTATTTTAGCATTTTTGAGGATTTCTCTTGAAATTGAACTTAAGTTTAATTTCATCATGTTCAGAGAAGATGCTGGGTATAGTTTTTATGCCTTCGAATTGGTACAGGCTTGCTTTATGCCCTATAATGCGGTCAATCTTCAAAAAGTTTTGATGTGCTAGTGAGAAAAAGGTGTACCTCATGGTTTTTAGATGGAAAGTTCTATATATGCCTGTTAAGCCCATTTGATTTATGATATCATTTAGATCCTTTATCTCTTTACCTATTTTTTGTCTAGATGGTCTGTCCAGAGAGGATGGTATGGTGTTGAGGTCTCCAGCAATTAGTGTGCTGCAGTCTATCTCCCCTTTTAGATCTAACAGTCTTTCCTTCATATATTTGTGTGCTCCTGTGTTAGGTGCATAGATAATTATAAGTGTTATATTTTCTTGATCAATTGACCCTTTTACTACAATTTAGTGTCCTTCTTTTTCTCTTCAAACAGTTTTTATTTTCAAGTCTATTTTGTCAGAAATTATTATTGCAACTCCAGGTCTTTTTTGGTTCCCATTTGCATGGAAAATCTTTCTCTAACCCTTCACTTTCAGTCTATGTATGTCTTTATCCATGAATTGGGAGTCCTGTAGGCAACAGATGGAAGGTTTCTGTTTCTTTATCCATTCAGTCTTTCTGTGTCTCTTTATTAGAGAATTTGATCCATTAACATTCAATGATATTATAGATCTTACCAGATCTGTCCCAATGTTTACGTTGGCCATTTTCTTGGTTGCCTTTTATTCTTTTGTTTCTGTTTGTTCATTCTTTAGTTTTACTGGAACAGTACTTTGTTCAGGCTTTCTTGAAGAGCTGGTCTGATGTTGGCAAATTCTTTCAGGTTTTGTTTCAGAAGATTTTAATCTTTTTTTTCCCCCCATATGAAGGATAATCTTGCAGGATATAATAATCTTGGTTGAAATAGTTTTTCTCTTAACACTTTCAATGTGTCTTCCCATTATTTCCTTGCTTGTATTGTTTCCTTTGAGAAGTCCGGTGTTAGTCTGATGGGATTACCTTTGTAAGTCACTTGTCATTTCTCTCTTGTTAGTTTTAGTATCTTGTCTTTATCTGCATTCTCCATCAGTTTGGGCAAGGTGTGCCTTGGGGAACATCTTGGGTTGATTCTATTTGGTGTCCTTTGTATTTCTTGCATCTGGATGTTTGAGTATTTTTCTAGACTTGGGAAATTTTTTTCCAAGATTTCATGGAATAGACTTTCCATGCCCTTATTAGTTTCTTCACCTTCTGGGATACAATTATTCGGATGTTTGCTCGTCTAATGGAATCTAGTATTTCTTGTACATTATCCTCGTGGGTATTTGTTTGTTTGTTTGTTTTGTTATTTCCTCTATCTTTTTGGAGGTTTTCTCTAGGTCAGAGGTTTTATCTTCTTTGTCAGGGATTCGATCTTCATCATGATCTACTCTACTTTTTATACTTTCGAAAGAGTTTTGATTTCCTGTATTACAGACTTCATCTTTTATAGTTACATCTGATTCTTTCTTAGCGTGTCCATTTTTTCTTTCATATAGTCGAAAAACTTCCTAATCTCCTATAGTTAGTTATCTCTTTTCTGTTCCAACTCATAGAATTTGGTCACCACGAATGTTCTAAATTCTTTCTCTGACATTTTTGCAACTTCCTCTGTTTTTTAGAGAAGTGGAGGGGAGTCACTGTGTTCTTTTTATGGATACATATTTTCTGCTTTATTCAGACCTGAGGTTCTTCTACTTCTTGCCATTGGGAGATATATTCACTTTGGAATACCTTTTAGGAGAATGTTTCTTCGACTAGGAGCAAGTGTGCTTCCCTTTTACTGCTGACTGATGACTGCCGAAGTCTCTCTTCTGTTGTGTTTATCAATGTCGTCTGAAGAGGAGTATTCTATTCAGGTTTCTGAAGAGCAGTATCTTCTTTTTCGCGGGTGGTTCAGTAAAAGGGAGGACCCCAGGGCGTCTTACAATACTAAGGTATTTCAGAACTGTGATTCTAGACCTATCTAGTCCATCTGGTAGGATGGAGGAAGAGAAAAGGAGGACCAAATAATAGGGAAGAAAGTGTGAAGGAGAATAAAGAAAAAGTCACATGCCCTGTGCTACACTATTTTGCCCAGGGTCTGGAGATGGATGTGGGGTCTGCTGTAGAGCTGGGGACTGTGTCAGGTCTTAGCAGGCCTCTTTCAATGAGTGCACCCGACTCCCCAAGGTTGTCTTCATAATTTGTGGCACTCTTTTTGCCTTGCACTCCTTGCTGCCTAGGCTTAACTTCCCTTACTAGGATTCTTAAACCTAGTCTTGTCAGGCTTTATCATAGTACACCCTCATATCTGGGATTGCCTTTGGAATTTGAGACAAGTTGTCTGCCTAGTACTTGTAGCTGCCTTGGCTCAGCTCATTCATCTTGAGAGTTGGGCCTGGTCTCTTCTGAGTGCAATTCACTGTTCGGCATTGTCTTTGACCTTGTAGCATTCCTTCCACTCAGTACACTCTGATGCCTGGGCTAAACCAGACTAATTTAATACTTGGGTCTGATCTTAGCCGTCTTCTTCTCATCAGTGCACCTCCACACCTTTGGGCTGTCTTTGCATCTTGTGGAACTTTGTATGACTGGCTCTTTCTTCTTCCAGATCTTATTCTGCTCACCAGAAGACTTGGTCTTAACAGGCCCCTACTCATGAGTGCACTCCAACCCCCAGGGTTGTCCTTAGAACTTAAGTCACTCCCTGTTGCCTGGGCTCAACCCTCCACCAGGAGATTTGGGCTGGGTGTTAGGCTGCTTCTGAGTCCACCCCCACCAACTGCGGTTGCCTCTGCAACTTTAGGCTCTTTGTTTACCTGGAGTTTCTTGCTATCTGGACCAAACCTGCCCACTGGGAAACTTGAGCCTAGTCTCCTCGGCAAACCTCTTTTCATGAGTGCATCCCACCTCCTGAGCTTTTTGTTTTGAACTTGTTTCATATTGTTAGCTAATTGTTTTCTATTTCCTGGGCTCAACTTGTCCATTGGGATACTTGGGTCTAGTCTTGGCAGGCCTTTTCTTGAGAATGTACCCTCAATCCTCAGAGGTGTCTTTGAAACTTTTAACACTCTGTCTTCCCTTTTGCACCTTGCTGCCTGGGCTCAACCTGCCCACAAGGAGACAAGAACTTGGTTTTGTCAGGCTTTTCTAATAAGTGAACACTCACTCCATTGAGTTGTCTTTGCAACTTGAAGCACTCTGTCCCCCTGGTACTCCCAATGCCTGGGCTTTCTGTAGCCTAAGTTCAACCTGCTCACCAGGAAACTTTGGCCTGGTCTCAGCAGGCCTTTTCTTCTGGTGCACTCCCATGCCTCTAGGTTTCCTTTGTGATTCGCAGCACTCTATCCACCTGGCACTTCCTGCTGCCTGGACTCAATCTTCTCACTGGAGATGTGGGCCTGGACTCTGTAGGTCTCTACTCATGAGTGCATACCCATCTCCTGGAGTTATCTTTGGAACTTGAATCACTTTGTCCACCTAGTGATCCATTCTACCTGAACTCAACACAACAGCTGGGATACAGGTTGGGTCTCAGCAAGCCTTTTCCCATGACTGCACTCCCATTTTCCAGAGTTGTCTTTGCAACTAGTGGCACTCTATAGACCTAGAGTTCCCTTTCTAATATGCTTAACCTATCCACCAGGAGACATGGGCCTGTTCTTGGCAGGCCTTTTCTCAAAGTGTATCCACACCTCCCAGGGTTTTGTTTTTTTTTTAATTTTTGTATACATTCAATTGCTTTACATTATTTAGCTTATAGAGAGAATTTACCCAACATGAAATGCACTTCAGTCCAGTCCAGTTGAGAATACTATTCACATTATCATCAATAGATAATAAACTATTTCTGTGTGCCACAAATGCACAAATGTCTTACTTCTTTTTTTCCTCAATTTTCTTCCCTATATTCTTTCCCTCTCCCACCCTCCTTTCACACTGTCTCCAGTGTCCATAACTATTTTCAAAGCTTTCATGCCCTCCAATCTTTTAGTCTCTATCATAGAGTGTGAACAGTCGGTATATGTTAAGTGGAGACATACAATGTCTCTCTTTCATAACCTGGCTTGCTTCACTCAGCAATAAATCTTCAGTATTCATCAACTTTCAATAAAATCTGAGGCTCTTGCTTTTTAAAGCTGAATAGGATGCCATGGAGTAATTGTGCCACACTTTTTAAATTGTTTTTATTATTATCATAATTTTGTTTACATTACATTGAGTCACATGTAAAATTACAGTGCATTACATTTCTTTTTCCAGAAGGAATATCATTCATATCAGTCAATCCATTCATCTGCTCATAGACATTTGGGTTGGTTCCAGGCCTTAAAAATTGGGAATAATACTGCAATAAACATAGATGTGCATGCACTTTTCTGACTGAGCATTCTGCTGTCCTTTGGGTAGATACCCAAGAGTGGAATGGCTGGATCACATAGTAATTCTATTTGTAGGTCTATGAAAATCTCCATATGGTTTTCCACAGTGGATGTACAAATTTACGTTCCCACCAACAGTATAGGAGAGTTCCCCTTTCACCACAACCCCACCAATACTTCTCATTTTTTTGTATTTTTAATCTTTGTTATGTGGTATCTCACTGTAGTTTTAATCTGCATCTCCTTTATGATGAGGGCTGTTAAACTTTTCCTCATAGGCTTTTTGGCTATCTGTATGTCTTTCTTAGAGAATATTTTGTTCAGCTCATTTTCCCATCTTTTAATTGGGTTAACTATTTTTCCCCCAGAAAAACCATTTGAATTCCCTGTGTATTCTGGTTATCAGTCTCTTGATTATCACAGCTTTATAATATATTTTGATGTCAGGGAGTAAGATGCTGCTCACTCCACTCTTATTGTGCAAGATTGTTTTGGCAATACAGGGTCTTATGTGAAGAATGTCTCTGGTAATTTGATTGGAATTGTGGTAAATATGTAGATTAATTTTGGGTAAAATTGCAATTTTGATTATATTAATTATTCTAAACCAGGAACATGGGATGTCCATCCACTTTTTTGTCATTTTCAATGTTTTTTTTTTTTTAAGATGTTCATAGTTTTCTTTGTAAAGGTCTTTGAATTGCTTGGTTAGGTTTATCCTTAGGTATCTTATAAATTTTGTAGATATGGTAAAAGGGATCTTTTTCTTCCATTCTAACTCAGTCAGCATATTTTTCATATATAAAAATGCTATAGATTTTTAGATGTTGATTTTGTATCCTGCCATTTTACTTTATTCATTTATTACTTCAATAAGTTTTTTAATGGATATCTTTGGGTCTTCTAAGTATACCATCATTTCATCTGCAAATAAAGATATTTTCAACCCTTCTTTGCCTATTTAAATGTCTTTTATATTATTCTCTATTCTGATTGCATTGGCTAAGACTTCTGGCAATATATTGAAAAGGAGAAGAGAAAGTGGGAAGCCTTGTCTAGTACCAGTTTTTAGTGGAAAAGCTATCAGTTCTTTTCCCATTCAGCATAATGTTAGCTATAGGCTTTTTTTTTTTTAAAGAGGGTTTTGCTATAAGTCATATGTGCTCACCAGAAAGACAGAGACAGAGAGTCAGAAAGCGAGAAATCATCCCATGGGAGGATGGCCATGCCACAATCCCTTCTCCTCCATTCTTCTCTTAGGATCTTGAGCACTCACGCACATGCACCCAGTGTGAGTTTAAGCCACCAAGTCTGGGACTCGGAATGAGTCAACTACATAGTGACATAGCCATTATACCACCTACTGGTCCCAACTCTAGGTTTTTCATATATGGCTTTTATTGTGTTGAGAAATGACTCTTCTATGCTGATTTTGCTAAGAGTCTTAATCATGAAGGGATGTTATATTTTATCAAACACTTTTTCTGCATCAATTGAAATGATGTATTTTTCATCTTTCTTTCTGTTAATATGGTTTATTATGTTTATGGTTTTGCATATGTTGAAACATTCATGAAATAAAGCCTACGTGGTAGTAATGAATAATTTCTTTTAGATGTTATTGGATAGGATTTGCAAGTACATTGTTGAGAATTTTTATCTATTTATAAACATATATATACATAAGAAATATGAGTCTGTAGTTTTCCTTTTTTGTCATTTCTCTATCTATTTTAGGGATGAGGATGATGGAGGCTTCATTTAATCATTTTGGGAAGATTCCTTCCTTTTGGATCTTTAGAAATAGTTTGAGTAGAATAAGGGTTAACTCTTCTCTTAAAGTTTTGTAGAATACATAAATGAAGCCATCAGGACCTGGGTTTTTCTTTGTTGGGAGATCATTACTGATTCACTCTCATTGCTTGTTATGGGTCTATTCAGGCTTTCTACAGTCTCCTGATTCCTTCTGGGTAGATAATAGGTGCCCAGGAATTTGTCTATATCATCCATGTTCTCTTGTTTGTTGTCATGTAGTTGTTCAATGATATATTACTATTGTGTGTGTAGTAATATTGTCTGTTTCATTGTGAATTTCATTAATCTGGTTCCTTTATCTCTTTTTCTTAGTCTAGCTAATAGTGTGCCACTCTTATTAATCTTTTCAATGAAGCAGCTTTTGATCTTCTTTATTTTCTATATAGTTTGTTTATTTTATATTTATTTTATTTCTGCTTGAATCTTTATTATTTATTTTCTCCTGGCATTTTCTTTTTAAGATTTCTGTTGTTGTTTCTCCAATTTCCCGAGGAATGATATTAGGTTGACTATGTGCCACTTTCCATCTTTTTCTTATGTGCACTAACTGCTATGAATTTCCCTCTTATGACTGCTTTTGTCATGTCCCATTAATTATGGATACTTGTATACTCATTATCATTTGTTTCCATAAATCTTTTTATTTCAGACTTAATTTTTCTGATAGTTGAGAAATCATTCAGAAGTAAGTTGTTTAGTTTCCATGTGTTGGTGTATTTTTTGGTATTTTCTTTTCAAGAAATTAATATCAAGTTTAATTCCATCATGGTCAGAGAAGGTGCTGGATATAGTTTCTATGCCTTTGAATCTGTAAAGGCTTGATTTGTGCCCTATCATATGATCAGTCTTTGAAGAGATTTCATCCAGGGGTGAGAAAAATGTATGTTTTGTTGTTGTATGTCGTAAAGTTTTATAAATGTCTGTCAAGTCCATTTGATATATGGTATCATTTAGTTCCTGAATTTGTTTGTTTTTTCGTTGTCTGGAATATCTGTCTAAAGAAGATAATGGGGTGTTGAGATCCCCAGTGATTATAAGGCTGCAACCTATCTCTCCCTTTAGATCTAACAGTCTTCCCTTCACATATATAGATGCTCCTGATTTGTGTGCATAGATATTTATAAACATTATATCTTTTGATGAATTAGACCGTTTACTACTATATAATGCCCTTCTGTGTCTCTTCCTACAGTTTTTGTCTTAAAGCCTATGTTATCTGAAATCAGTATCATAACTACAGTCCTTTTTTTGATTTTTATTGGCATGGAATAACTTTTTTCAGTCCTTCACATTTAGTCTATATATGTCTTTATCCATGAGATGTGTTTCTTGTAGAGAACAGATAGAGGGTTTATTTTTTCTGTAAAATACAATCAGCCAGCCTGTGTCTCTTTATTGGAGATTTTAATCCATTAACATTCAATTTTATTACCAATAAAAGGATTTGTTCCTGTCGAGTTAGCCATTTTCTTTGTTGTTTTTTGTTGTCTTAATTCTGTCTGTCTGACTTTAGTTTTCTGGTATAGCACTACCTTCAGAAGTTCTTGAAGAGCTGGCCTGGAGTTGATAAATTCTTTCATGTTTTGTTTATCTGAGAATGTTTTTATCTTTTTTTCCCCCCCATGTAATGAATAATTTTGCTGTGTATAATAATCTTGGTTGAAATTGTTTTTCATTTAACATTTTGAATATATTTCTCCATTCTTTCCTTTCAGGCATTGTTTCTGATGAGAGGTCCAATGTTAACCAGATAGGACAACCTTTGTAAGTAATTTGATGTTTATCTATTGCCAATTTTAGTATCTTGTCTTTGTCTGTGGTTTTGGCCAATCTTGCTATGATGTAACTTGAAGAGGATCTCCTTGGGTTGATTCTATTTTGGGTCTTTTGCAATCTTAAATCTGGATTTTTCAATGCCTCTCAAGGTTTGGAAAGTTTTCTTCTAGGATTTTATGGAATAGATTATCAATGACCTTATTATTTTCTTCATCTTCTGGGATACCAATTATCCAGATGTTTGGGTGCTTAATGGTATCTAGAATTTCTCCTACATTGTCCTCATTCTTCTTGATTATTTTCTCAGTCTTTTTGACCATATTTTCAAGGTCAGAGGTTTTGTCTTCTACGTTTGAGATGCTATCTTCTGCATGATCTAATCTGCTTTTAATACTTTTGAGGGAGTTTTTGATTTCCTGTACTAGAGTTTTCATCTCTAACAGTTTGGTTTGATTCTTTTTTATGTCTACTATTTCTTTGAAATCATGAAAGGACTTCCTCATCTCCTTGAGCTCATTTTCTCTTTTCTCTGGGATATTCCAGAGTTTGTTGTCTCTTCAGTCTTGAGTCTCATTTAATTTTGTCAGTATAAATATTCTGAATTATTTATCTGACATTTCCATGAGTTCCATAGTATTGCCTGTGGATGATGAAGAATTGATGTTTTCCCTTGGCAGAGAAATATTTTCTTGGTTTACCATAATTTTTGTGCCTCTACAATGATTTCTAGTCATCGGGTGAATTATACATTTCTTCCTAAATCCTTCAAGTTAATTCTGGGTGTTCAAAGGCAAGCAGGAGGAAGTGATTGGCAATCTTTCTGCTGCTCTATCTCCCTGATGCTCACCCAGTAACCTGTGCTGTTGTGTTAGAACTTGGATAATTCAAAGTCCTCCCAGTTTCTAAAACTCGGTGCACCTGAGGCTGAGCTGCTGCGCATCAATTGTAGAAGAGATTAAGTGTTGCACATTTCAGTAAATGCTCAAGTATGAAAATTTAGAGGCATGTGGCAGGGGATAAGCCACAGTCTTTCTGCAGCTCAGTCTTCCTGCCACTCAATTAAGCCAGGCCCATCACTTGGGCAGATGTACTGATGTTATGGGGACCAGGGGAAAATGGGCTTCTCCAAGTTCCAATGAACACATCTGAAAATTCCAAGGTGTATGGGGAAGGGGACGAGCCTCACTCTGTAGCATCCCTCCCAGCTACAAATGGCTCACTGTGTAGCAAGGCTGTCTGGAGATGAAGTCCCAATGGCCTGGGGGCCAGGACAAGATGGGTTTCTCCAAGTCCCAGTGAGCACACCTGAGAGTTCCAAGGTGTGTGAGGCAGGGGATAAACCATGCTCTGCAGCATCCCTTCCAGCTGCAAATGGCTTACTCTGCAGCGAAGCCATCTGGGGCAGATGTCCCACTGGCATGGGTGCCCAGACAAGATGGACTTCTCCAAGTCCAAATGAACACACTTGAGAGTTCCAATGCATATGCCTAGGGTTATTTTTTGAATTTGTAGCACTCCATCTACCTACTGTTTCCTACTTCCTGGGGTCAGCTTTCTCATTTGGAGACTTGACCTTCTTCTTGAGCATGCACCCTCACTCCCCAGGGTTCTCTTTGGAATTCATGGCATGCTAACTTCTTGGCACTATGTCCTGCCTGGGCTCAACACATCCATCAGGAGACTTGGGCCAGGTCTCAACAAGCCTCTTCTTGTGAGTTCAACTTCACTCCCTTGCATTGCCTTGGGACCTTTTGGCACTCAAGTCTACCTGACACTCCTTGGTGCCAAGGCTCAACCCCCCACAGGGAGACATGGACCTAGTCTGAGCAGGCCTCTTCTCATTAATGCACTCCCCACTCCCCAGGGTTTTCTTTTGCAACGTGCAGAACTCCACTAACTTGGTTCTACCTTCTGCCTAGGTTCAACCTGCTCACTGAGAAAATTAGGCCTTGTCCTGCCAGAGGTGCACCCTCATTCCCAGGGTTGTCTTTGGAACTTGTGATACTTTGTCTTCCTGGCACGCCCTGGTTCTTGGGCTCAACCTTCCCAGTGGGAGACTTCAGCCTGATTTCAGCAGGTCACTTCCTGTGAGTGCACTCCAACTTCCTAGGGTTATCTTTGGAACATGAGGCACTCCATTGGCTCAGTGTGCTCTGATGCTAGGGCTAAACACACACAATATGAGTTTTGGGTCAGATCTTGGCAGGTCTTTTCTTGTCAGTGTACCCCCACTCCCTGGGATTTGATTTGCAGCTTGAGACCCTTTATTCCTTGTGCTCCCTTTTTCCTAGACTCAACTTGCCCTCTGGGAGATGTGGGCTAGGTCTCCTCAGGCCTCTTCTTGTGAGAGCACACTCAATCCTTGTGGATTTCCTGGGAAATTGTAGCACTTGATCCACTCAGCAGTCCCTGACGCCTGGGATCAACTTGCCCTCCAGAAGATTGAGCCTGCTCTCAGCAGGGCTCTTCTTATGAGTGCACCCTGACTCCATAGGGTTGTCTTTGTAACTTGTTGTACTTTGTCTACCTGGTGCTTTCTCCTTCCTTTTTTTAATTTAATTTTATTTATTATTATCATAATTTTTAAATATTACATTTAATCACATGTATCTTTACAGTGTTTTACATTTCTTTCTCCAGCACAATTACCATGCATATCAGTCAAGACAAAGACATTACTATCTACATCATCATCAAATAGCTTTTCATCATTTTTTCAGATTATTGTTATTTATTCTCATTTTTTAAAAACATTCAATCACTATATATCATATGGCTGGTAAAGAGAATTTACCCAACATGAAATACCTCTCAGACCAGTCCAGTTGAGAACACTATACATGTTATTTTCAACAGGTAATAAACCATTTCTGTGTCCCAATAATGCCATGCCTCTGTATTTGTTCTCTTGATATCCTTCTCTATATTATTCCCTTCTCTCCCTCCGTTCTATGCTGTCTTCAGCTTTCATAACTATTTTTACTGTTTTTATGCCCTTCCAATATTTCTATTTCTACCATAAACTACAGATAGTCGGTATATATTAAGTGGATACATACAACATCTTTCCTTCATATTCTGGCTTGCTTCACTCAGCAATCGATCTTCCATATTTGACCATTTTCTATCAAATACTGGGGCCTGTTTTTTTTTTTTTTTTTAATGGCTGAATAGTATTCCAAAGAGTACATGTGCCATGCTTTTTCCATCCATTCATCTCTTTGTGGACATTTGAGTTGGTTCCATGTCTTAGAGATCTTGAATAATGCTGCAATAAATATTGACATGTATGCACTTTTCTGACCAAGCATTCTCCTGTCCCTTTGATAGATACCCGTAAGTGGGATTGCTGGATCAAATGGTAGTTGTGTTTGTTGATCTTTGAGGGACTTCCATATTGTTATCCAAAGTGTCTGAACCAGTTTACATTCCCACCAACAGTGTAGGAGAGTTCCCTTCTCACCACACCTCACCAAAACTTATCATTTTTTATATTTTTAAACTTTGCCATTCTGACAGGGGTTAGGTTGCATCTCACCGTGGTTTTAATCTGCATCTCCCTTATGATGAGGGAGATTGAGTATTTCCTCATAGCTTTTTGGCTGTTCATATGTCTTCCTTAGAGAGATTTTTGTTCAGTTCATTTTCACTTCTTTTAATTGGGTTAGACATTTTTCTTCAGAAAAGCAACTTGAGTTACCTGTGTATTCTGGTTACCAGTCCCTTGTCTGAGTCATATATTCCCAAAATATTCTCCCATTCTTAGAGTTGTCAATTCACACTAATTACTGTGTCCTTTGCTGTGCAGAAGCTTCTTAATCTGATATAGTCCCACGTATCTATATTAGGGTTTATTTCCCATGCTTTGGGAGTCTTATTTAAGAAGTCTTTGCCTACCCCAATGTCTTCCAGACCAGAGGTTCTCCAGTGTTTTCCACAAGTAGTTTTGTAGTTTGAGGTCTTAGATTCAAATCTTTGATTCATTTTGAGTTGATTTTTGTTAATGGTGAAAGATGGGGATTCAGTTTCATCTTTCTGCACGTGGATACCCAGTTTTTTCAGTACCATTTGCTAAAGAGGTTTTCCTTTTCCCAATGAATCGACTGGTATCCTTTGTCAAAAATCAGTTGGCTGTAAGCTTTGCGATTTATTGCTGGGGTCTCTATTCTATTCCATTGGTCCTCCTGTCTGTTTTTGTGCCAATAGCAAGTTGCTTGGTTATCACAGCTTTATAGTATATTTTGGGGTCAGAGAGTGATATGCCACCCAGTCCACTCTTTTTGCACAGGATTGCTTTGTCAATCTGAGGTCTTTTATATTTCCAAACAAATTCTTTGATTATCTTTTCTAGATCTGTGAAGAATGTCTCTGGTATTTTGATTGGAATTGAGTTAAATATGTAGATTAATTTGTGTAGAATTGTCATTTTGATTATGTTAATTCTTCCAATCCAGGGTCATAGGATGTCCTTTCACCTTTTAATGTCATTTTCAATATCTTTTTAAAGCTAGTCATAATTTTCATTGTAAAGCTCTTTGACTTACTCAGTTTCACTTATTTCTATGTATGTTATACATTTTGTGAATATGGTAAAAGGGATTCTTTCCTTAAGATCTACTTCATTCAACTTGTTGTTTGGATATAGAAATGCTATAGATTTTTGGATGTTGATTTTGTATACTGCAACTTTACCGTATTCATTTATTACTTTGAGAAGTTTTTTCATGGAAACCTTTGGGTCATCTCCTAAGTATACTATCATGCTCTGCAAATAAAGATATTTTCAACTCTTCTTTGCCTATTTGAAAGTCTTTTATGTTATTCTTTTTTCTGATTTTATTGGCCAAGACTTCCAGCACTATATTAAAAGGTAGTGTAGAAAGTCGACTAGTAACAGTTTTTAGTGGAAAAGCTATTAGCTTTCCCCCATTCAGTGTATTGTTAGCGATAGGTTTTTCATATATGGCTTTTACTGTGGTGAGAAATGACCCTTCTATATCAATCTTACTGAGAGTCTTAATCATGAAAAGATGTTGTATTTTATCAAATGCTTTCTCTGTATCAATTGAAAGGATCATATGTTTTTTATCTTTCTTTTTGTTAATATGGTGTCTTATATTTATGGTCTTGCATATGCTGAACCACCCTTTCATTCCTGGGTTAAAGCCTACCTAGTTATGATGAATGATCTTTGTTATATGTTGTTGGATATGATCTGCAAGTATCTTGTTGAGAATTTTTGCATCTATATTCATCAGAGATACTGGTCCATAGTTTTCCTTTTTTTCCATGTCTTTATCTGTTTTTGGAATGAGGATGATGGAGGCTCTGTAACATGAATTTGGAAGGTTTCCTTCCTTTTGGATCTTTAGAAATAATTTGAGTATGATAGCAGTTAACTCTTCCTTAAACATTTTGTAGGAAGAAGACACATTCATGGCTTCTGAGAACTAGTGATCTCAGGGAAAAAAGAGAAATGAAGATTTTATACTGATAACTCAGCCTCCAGCCCACAAACTCTAGTGGGATCAAAACCGAATGGCAAAGAGATTCCAGATCACCTCTTTTTGCACACTCCTGAACACTCAGATTTAACTTCAAGTTTAGGAAGAAACACACCATCCATTAGATGACTAGAAATCACTGCATGGCCACAAGAAATATAGGACAGCAAGAAAATACCTCTCCTCCAAGGGAAAAGAATAGCTCTTCCTCATCCACAGATAGTTCAATGGAAATCATGGAAATGTCTGATAAAGAATTTAGAATATTTATAATGATAAAGTTAACAGAGATGGAAGAGAAAAGAGACAATGAGCTGCAGGTGAGAAAGGAGAATGGAGATGATGAGTTCCAGGAGATGAGGAAATACTTACAAGATATAAAATAGGAATTGCACATTTTAAAAAAGAATCAAAGGAACCTGTTAGAGATGAAGGCTATAATACAGGAAGTCAAAATCTCCCTTCAAAGTATTAAAAGCAGACTAGATCATACAGAAAATAGAATCTCAGATGTAGAAGAGAAAATAACTGGCCTAGAAAAATCCACCATGGAGACTGAGAAAATTTTTCCAAAAATGAGAATAGTATACGAGAAATACTAGGTACCATCAAATGTCCAAACATCCGGATAATTGGTATTCCAGAAGCTGAAGAGACTCATAAGGGCATTTACGACCTATTCCATGAAATCCTGCAAGAAAACTTCCCAAACCTAGAGAGGCATTCGAAGATCCAGTCCCAAGAAATACAAAGGACCCCAAATAGAATCAACACAAGAAGATCTCCAAGGCACATTATAGCCAGATTGACCAAAACCACAGACAAAGACAAGATACTAATATGGGCAAGAGAGAAACTGCAAGCTACCTACAAAGGATATCCCATCAGGCTAACAGAAGACCTCTCATCTGAAACAATGTGAATGAGAAAAGAATGGGAAAATATATTCAAAGTGTTAAGGAAAAGCAATTTTGACCAAAAATACTTTACCCGGCAAGATTATCTTTCATATGGGAAGAAAAGACAAGAGCATTCACAGATAAACAAACCCTGAAAGAATTTATCAGTACCAGACCAGTTCTCCAAGAAGTTATGAAGGGAATGTTATGTCAGGAAAATTAAATACAAACACACAGAAATATGAGTTCAAAAACTAAGAAAATGGCCAACTTAATCATAGGGATAAATCTGGAGTTGAATATTATATACCAGAATTTAATCAGGAAAATTGAACCAGAACAGAAGATAAAAGTACATGAGACTGATAGGTTCAT
>NW_006203523.1:167185-189468 GCF_000334495.1 Tupaia belangeri chinensis | reverse complement strand
AAGGCATAGAAAGCAACCATGGATACCAGAGACAGTGTGGGAGGAGGGTGAGAGATGGCAGAGGGTGAGAGATAGAGACTCAAAGATGGGTAAAAAAGCAAAATATACAGGAAACAAGAAATGGAAAATTATTTGTTGATGATAACATGTATGTTGATGTGCTTGATTGAGCCAATATACAGTGGATTCTGAATGGAAAAATCTCATTTTGTATGCTATAATGATGTATAGTAAATGAATGTAAGCAAATACATTTAAATAAAAATTTAAAAAGATAAAAAAACATTTTTTTTCCAGAAGTGAAGCCATCTGGACCTTGCCTTTTCTTTGTCAGGAGGTTATTTATTACTGATTCAATCTCATGGCTTGTTATGGCTCTATTCAGGTTTTCTATGTCCTCTTGATTCAATCACGGTAGATTATATGCATCCAAGAACTTGACCTTCTCCACGTTCTCTTGTTTGTTGGCATGTAGTTGCTCATAGTATCCTCTAATGACGTTTTCTATTTCTATTGGTTCTATCGTAATGTTGCCTGTTTCATTACGTATTTGATTTATCTGGTTTCTTTGTTTATTTTTCTTTACTAGTCTAGCTAATGGTGCATCGATCTTGTTTATCTTTTCAAATAACTAGTTTTTGTTTTTATTTATTTTCTGTATAGTTCATTTATTTTCTATTTCTTTTATTTCTGCTCAAATGTTTATGCCTTCTTTCCTCCTGACATTTTTGTAATTTTTGTAATTTTTTGCTTTTGTTTTTTTAATTTCCTGAGGCATGATGTTAGATTGTTTATTTGCCACCTTTCCATCTTTGCTCATGTGCACTGAATGCTATGAATTTCCCTCTTATGCCTGCTTTTGTCATGTTCTATTGATTATGGAAACTCATGTACTCATTATCATTTGTTTCCATATTTTTTTTTATTTTATACTTAATTTGGTCAGCAGGTAAGAAGTCATTCAGAAGTAGGTTGTTTAGTTGCCATGTGTATGTGTATTTTTGAGGATGTTTCTTGGAATTAATATTATGTTTAATTCCATGATGGTCAGAGAAGATGCTGGATATAGCTGTATGCCTTTGAATCTTTGAAGGCTTAATTCATGTCCTATCATATGGTCAATCTTTGAAAAGTTCCATGTCAGGTTGAGAAAAATGCCTATTTTGTGGTCTTTGGTGGAAAGTTCTATAGATGTCTGTCAAGCCCATTCGATTTATACTATTTTTAGGTCCTGTATCTCTGTGTTTAGTTTTTGTCCAGAAGATCTGTCTAAAGGACACAATGGGTTGTTGAGATCCCCAACAATTATAGTGCTGCACCCTATCTCTCCTTTTAGCTCTAGCAGACTTTCCTTCACGTATTTATGTGCTCCTGAGTTGGGTGCATAGATATTTATAAACATTATGTCTTCTTGATGAATTAGCCCATTTACTTTTATATAATGCCCTTCTTTGTCTCTTTTTACAGTCTTTGTCTTGAAGCCTATGTTGTCTGAAATCTTTTTTGATTTCCATTTTCATGAAATATCTTTTTTTTTTTTTAAAGAAGAAGAAGAAGTTTTTGCTATAGGGCACATATGCTTACCAAAGACACAGAGGGGATGGCCACACCGCAATCCCTTCTCCTCCATTCTCTCGGTATCTTGGGCATGCATGCACATGTACCTATCATGAGTTTGAGCCACCAGGTCCAGGACTTGAACTGTAGTCAACTACATGGGAGTCCAGTGACATAGCCATTATGCCAACTGCTGGTCCCCTGTGTGAAATATCTTTTTCTAGCTCTTCACTTTTAATCTATGTATGTCTTTATCCATAAGGTGTGTTTCTCGTAGGCAACAGATAGAGAGTTTCTGTTTTTTTAGCCATTCAGCCAATCTGTGTTTCTTATTTGGGGAATTTAATCCACTTGATGTTATTATTGATATCTCCAGAACTGTTCCTATCATTAAGCAAGCCATTTCCTTGGTGTTTTTTTGTCTTTTTGTCTGATCACTGGCCATCTGACTTTTTGTTTTCCTGGTATAACACTTCCTTCAGAACCTCTTGAAGAGTTGGTCTGGAGTTGATATATTCTTTCAGGTTTTGTTTGTTCAAGAATTTTTTAAATCTTTTTTTTCCATGAAGGATAATCTTGCCAGATATAATATTCTTGGTTAAAATTGTTTTTCATTTAACACTTTATATTTCCCCATTCTTTCCTTACTCACATTGTTTTTTTATGAGAGGTCCGATGTTAGCCTGATGGGATGACCTTTGTAAGTAATTTTTAAGTATCTGGTCTTTGTCTTTGGTTTTGGTCAATCTAGTTATGAGGTGCCTTGGAGAGGATTTCTTGGGTTGATTCTATCTTTTGGTCCTATGCATTTCTTGGGTCTGGATATTTGAATGCCTCTCTTATTTGGAAAGTTTTCTTCCAGGATTTCATGAAATAAATTATCAATGCCTTCATTACTTTCTTCCTCTTCTGGGATACCAATTATCCGGTTGTTGGGGCATTTAGTGGTATCTAGTATTTCTCGTATATTATTCTCATTTTTCTTGATTGTTTTCTCAGTTTTTTTGATATTTTCTTGTAGGTCAGAGTTTTTGTTTTCTACATTCGAGATTTGATTTTCTGCATGATTTAATCTACTTTTAATACTTTCAAGGGAGGTTTTAATTTCCTGTATCACATTCTTTTTCCCTAAAAATTCAATTTTATTCCTTTTCATGGTGTCCAGGTGTCCATTTTTTCTTTTAAATCGTGAAAAAAACCTTTCTCATCTTTTGGAGGTCGTCGTCAATTTTCTCTTGCATCTCATTTAGTTGGATCACTACAAATATTCTTAATTTCTTATCCGACATTTCCACAACTTCCATTGTGTTGTCTGTGGGTGGTATGAAAGTTATCATTTTTTTTCTTGGGGGAGAGACATCTTGTTGGTTGCTCATATTTGTTGTACCTCCACAATTGTTCCTAGTAATCTCATATTTGTTGTACCTCTGCAATTGTTCCTAGTAATATGGTGATCTATACATTCCTTCCTAAATTATTCAAGGTATCTCTGATCATTAAAAAATGTGCAGGAGTAGAAAATTGGCTATCTCCTTTCTGCTCTGCCTCTCTGTTGCTCACAAGTACATTGCACCATTGTCACTGGTCCTGAGTGACCCAAAGTCCTCTGTTTCTAAAGAACAGGTGCACCTGAAGCAAAACTGCTAAGCTTCACCTCAGGAGCAAAGAAAAGATCACACCACATGCTATCCAAAACATCAAAGTCCTGAGAGCTCAAAAGTGAGTGGGAGAAGGGATGAACAACAGGTCCTGGTGGGTCATTAGTCCCTGCAGCCATCAGTACCCTGGTGTCTGGCAAGGCCTTTTACTTGAAATAGTTTCTAAATGGGATGGGGAAGGTTGCAAGTTCATCTTAAAATCCCAAGACACAAACCTGAAAGCCAAAGGTGAGTAGGGGAGAGGATGAGCCATGGGTCCCAGCTGTTTGGCCCTACAGCCACAGACACCCTCCCACCTGGTGCTTTTTTTGTTTGTTTGTTTTGTTTTGTTTGTTTGTTTGTTTTTCCTGGCCTCCCTGTTTTCTGATCTTAACCTGCCCACTTGGAGACTTGAGAATGTTCTTGTCAAGCATCTGTTCCTGACTGCTACCCTCTCAAGAGTTCTCTTTGGAACTTGTGGCACTAGTCCACCCAACACTCCCTGTATACTTGGATCACCATGAGATGGGCCTGATATGGGCTGGCCTCTTCTTATGAGTCCATCCTCACTCCCCAGGGCTGTCTTTGCAACTTACAGCACTCTGTCCACCTGGTGCTCCTTGTTGCCTGTGGTCAACCACCGCACTGGGAGTCCTGGGCCTGATCTCCAGAGGTGTCTTCATCTGAGTGTACCCCACTCTTCAGGATTGTCTTTAGAATTTGGGCATTTTGGAGCCAGCACCTGGAATGGCGGTTAAGGTGCTGGACTGCCACATGACCGACTGTGGTTTGAGTCTCAGACTTGCTTTCTCACTCTCTTCCTCTATTTCTCTCTGTCTTTCTCTGATCAAATTGAATAGTAATAAATAAAATTAAAATAAGTAATTCTTGAAAAAATTATTTGCAAAAAATAAATAAATAAAAGAATTTGGGCACTTCATCTTCCTGGCAATCACTGCTGCCTGAACTCAACCTGCCTACCTTGAGACTTGGGCTTGATCTCTGCAGGTCTCTTCTCATGAGTACAACCATGTCCCCAAGGTTTTCTTTGGAACCTGTGGCATTCCATCCACTTTGTGCATCCTGCTTTCTGGGGTCAACCTGAAAAATATAAGACTTGAGTTTCGTCTGGGCAGGGTTCCTCCTCTTGTAAGTGCACCTCCACTCCCCAGGCTTGACTTGCAAATTGAGGTTACTCTGTTTCTGGTGATTTCTGATGCATAGACTCAATCTGCCCATTGGGAGACATAGGTCAGTTCTCAGCAGGCTCTTCTCATGAGTACACCCCCTCTCTGGGTGGTTATCTTAAGAACTTACAGTACTCAGTCCACCAGATGCTACCTTCTGCCTGGGCTCAATTCACCCACTAGGAGACTTGCACCTTGTCTCAGCACGCTTCTTCTTTTGAGTATACCCTCATGTTCCAGGGTTGTCTTCACAACTCACCAGGTGAGTGGAGTGCAGCAAGTTGCAAGAGACAGCTCTAGAGAGTGGGGATCACGACCAGATCCAAGTCTCCAAGTGAGTGAGTTGAGTCTTGACACTAGGAAGTACCAGGTGGACCAAGTGTTGCAGGTTGACAAGACAACCCTGAAGAGTGGGTGTGCATTCACAATAAGAAGTCTGTCAGGACCTGGCCCAAGTTTCCTGATGAGACCAGGAAGCAGAGAGCACCAGGCAAAAAGTCACAAGTTCCAAAGACAACCCCAGGGAGTGAGGGTGCATTCTTGAGAAGAGGCTTGCCAGGACTAGACCCAAGGGGACACTCCATCCCCTTGGTGCTTTCTGCTGCTTGGAGTCAACCTGCTCCCTGAAGACTTGGTCTTAGTCTCAGCAGAACTCTTCTCATGAGTGCACCTAGAGGACCTGAGGTTATCTTTGGAATGTGTGACACTATGTCCACCTGGTGCTCCCTGTGTACCAGGCTCAACCCACCCCATGGGAAATTTGAGCCTGTTCTCAGCAGCCCTCTTCCCATGAGTGCACCCTGATTCACAGGTTTTGTCTTTGCAACTTGCAGCACTCTGTCCACCTGGTGCTCCCTGAAGCCTGTGCTCAACTCACCCACCTGGATATTTGAGCTAAGTCAAGCAGGTTTCTTCTGGTGAGTACTTCCCACTCCCCACAGTTGTCTTTGTACCTTGCATTGCTTCATCCACCTGCTGCTCCTTTCCCCCAGGGCTTAACTTGTCCACCAGAAAATGTGGGCCAGGTCTAGGCATTCTGCTCTTCATGAGTTCATCTCCATTCCACAGGGATTTTTTGCACTCATAGTACTCTGTCCACCTGATGTTTCTTGTGACCTGGACTTATCATTCCTATCAGGAGACTTGGGCCTGATAAACTTTAGGCCTCTTCTTGTGAGTGTACCCCCATTGCTTGAGATTCTCTGGAACTTGCAGCACTCTACCTGCCCAGTGCTCCTTGCTACCTGGGCTCAAACAGTCCACATTGAGACTTAGGCATGATCTCAACAGGATTCTCCTCCTGAGTATACTTTCTCTCCTAGAAGTTTGTCTTGGAAACTTTCAACACTCAGTCCACCTAGCATTCCCTTGTGCCTGCATTCAACTGGCCTACTGGGAGACTTGAGATGGGTCTCAGCAGATCTCTTTTCATGAGTGCAGCTCCACTCCCTAGGGCTGTCATTGCCAACTTGCAGAACTTTGTATCCCTGGAACTTCCTTCTTCCAGGACTTAGCCTGCTCACCATGATACTTGGGTCTGGTCTTGGCAGACCTTTTCTCATGAGTACACCCCCACTACCTGGGGTTTTCCTTGCAACTTGTAACACTTGGTCCTGGTGTCAGTAAGCCTCTTCATGTGAATATACTCCCATCTCCCGGGGTTATCTTTTGAATTTGTGGCAGGCACTTTGTCCACTTACTGCTCCCTGCTTCCTGAGCTCATCTCACTCATCTGAAGACTTGCGCCTAGTCCTGGCAAGCCTCTTCTCAAGAATGCACCCTCACTCCCTGGGGTTGTCTTTGGAACTTGTGGCTTTTTGCCTGGTGCTCTCTGCTTCCTGGTCTCATCAGGAAACTTGGGCCAGGTCCTTACAGACCTCTTATTGTGAATGCACACCCACTCTTCAGGGTTGTCTTGTCGACCTGCAACACTTGGTCCACCTGGTACTTCCTAGTGTCAAGACTCAACTCACTCACCTGGAGACTTGGATCTGGTCACAATCCCCACTCTCTAGAGCTGTCTCTTGCAACTTGCTGCACTCCACTCACCTGGTGCTCCCTGCTGCCTGGGTTCAACCTGCCCACTAGGAGACTTTGGCCTGGTCTCGGCAGGCCTCTTCTCATGAGTGCACTCCAACTTTCTGAAATTATATTTGGAACTTGCAGCACTCTTTCTGCTTATTGTATGCTACTGCCAGAGCTCAACACACCCAACATGAACCTTGGGTCTGGTTTTGACAGGACTCTTTTTGGTAGTGTACCCCCACTTTTGGGGACTTTCTTTGCAACTTGAGTCATTTCACCCTCAATAATTCCTGTTTCCTAGGCCCAACCTGCCCACTGGGATACTTGGGCCAGGTCTTGGCAGGCCTCTTCTCATGAGGGCACCCCCACTCCCTGGGGTTGTCTTTGAAAACTGAAGACTCCAACCGCTTGACTCTCTTGCTGCCTGGGCTAAACACACCCATTGGAGACTTGGCTTGGGTCTCAGCAGTCCTCTTCCCATGAGTGTACCCCCACCTCCTTGGGTTTTCTTTGAAACTTGTAGCACTCTGTCAGCCCAATTTTCTCTGCTTCCTGAGTTCAGCCCATCCAGTGGGAGACTTGGTCTTGGTCTCGTCAGGCCTCTTCATGTGAATGTACCCCCGCTCCCTGGGTTGTCTTTGCTACTTACAGGACTCCCTCCACTTTGTGCTCCCTGCTGCATATGCCCAATATGTCCACCAGGAGACTTGGGTCTGATCTCTTCAGGCCTGTTCTCATGAGTGCAATGCCACTTTCCTTGGTTTTCTTTGGAACTTGTGGCACTCCATTCACCCAGCACTCCTTACTGTCTGGCTCAAACCACCTAGAGTAAGACTTAGTCCTAGCTTTAGCAGGCCTCTACTCATGAGTTTAATTCTACTCCCTGGGGTTGTCTGTACAACTTATGGCATTACATCTGCCTGATGCTTCCTGCTGCCTGGTTTCAACCCTGCCCATTGCATTGACCTGGATCTCAACAGACCTCATCTTCTGAGTGCACTCCCACAGTCAGGGGTTGCCTTTGCAACTTGTGATGTTTCATTCACTTGGTGATCCCACCCTCTAGGGCTTAACTTGCCTACCAGGAATCTTGGAATGGGTTTCAGAGGGATTCTTTTTTTAAGTCCACCTCCATTTCCTGAGGTTTTCTTTAAAACTTGTACCATTCCTTCCACCTGATATTCCCTGCAGCCTGGGTTTATCAAACCCACCAGAAGACCTGGGCCTAGCCTCAGCAGTTCTTTTCTCATCAGTGAACCCCCAGAATCCATGGTTGTCTTTCGAACTGGCAGCATTCCACCCCCCTGGCACTTTTTGGTGCCTGGCCTCAACCTACTCACCAGGAGTCTTGGACCTGTTCTCAGCAGCCCTCTTTTCAGGAGTGCACCTAGACAGGGGCTATTTTTGGAACTTGTTGTGCTCTAATGAGCCAGCATTCCCTGGTGCCTGGATTCAACCTGCCTTCTGAAAGACTTGGGCCAGATCTCGACAGGCCTCTCCTTGTGAGTATATCCCCACTCCCCAGGATTATCTTGGGAACTTGCAGCACTCCATCTGCCTGGCACTCACTGGTGCTTGAACTCGACCTGCCCACCAGGAAATTTGGGCCTGGTCTTAGCTGGTCTCTTCTCATGAGTGCACACCCACTTCATGTGTTTCTCTTTGGAACTTGCAGCACTTTGTCCTCCTGGTACTCCCTGCTTCCTGGACTCAACCTGCCCACCACGAGACTTGGATCTGTTTTTGGAAGACCTCTTCTCATGAGTGCTCCCTCTACTCTACAGGATTGTCTTTGGAACTTTTGGCACTCAGCCAGCTTGGCACTCCCTATAGATTTGACTCAACCTGCCCACCGGGAGGCTTGGGCTTACTCTCAGCAGACCTCTTTCTGTGAATGCACATTCAGTTTCCAGGGTTGTCTGGAACTTGGGACACTTTGACCACCATACATTCCTTGCTGCCTGGGCTCAACCCACCCACTGGGAGACTTAGGCATGGTTTCAGCAGGCCTCTTTTCATGAGTGCTCCCCAGTCTCCAGGGCTGTCTTAGGATCTTGTGGCACTTCATCTGCCTGGCACTCCAAGGACCTAGGTCAACCCACCCACCAAGAGACTTGGGCCTGGTCTCAACAGGCCTTTTTATGTGAGTGCACCCCAACACCCCAAAGTTGTCTTTGGAATTTGTGTCACTGTGTCCACCTGGCACTTTCTACTACTTAGGCTCAATCTGTCAACTGGAAACTTTGGTCTGGTCTCAGTAGGCCTCTTCTCATGAGTGCACCTCTGTTCCCTGGGGCTTTCTTTTTAACTTGCAAAACTCAGTCCACCCTTTACTCCATGCCATCTAGGCTCAACCTACCTACTGGGATACTTGCACCTGTCTTTGGCAGGTCTCTTCTGATTAGTGCATCCCCACTTCTCTGGGTTGTCTTTGGTCCTTGTGGCACTTGGTTCTCCTGGCACATCCTTCTGCCTGGGCTCACCCCACCAACTGGGAAACTTGAGCCTGGTCTTGACAGACTTCTTCCTATGAGTGTACCTTTAGTTTCCGGTGTTGCTTTTGGAACTTGAGGGATTTTGTCTATCATGTGTTCTCTGCTGCCTGAGGTCAATCCACCTACTAAGAGACTTATGCCTGGTCTCAGCAGAACTCTTCTCATAATTATATCCTACTCTCTGGGGAAATCTTTGGAATTTATAGCAATTTTTCCACCTGGCGCTGCTCCCTGACCACAACCTGCCCACGAGGAGAGATAGGCCTGGTCTCAGCTGGCCTTTTCTTGTGTGTGCATCCTCTTTTCCTGGGGTTGTCTTTGCAACTGTAGCATTCCAACTGCCCAGTGTTCCCCGCTGCCTGGGCACAACCCACCCAACAGGAGACTTAAGCCTGGTCTTGGCAAGCCTCCCTTCATGAGTGCATCCCCACTGTCTAGGATTTTCTTTGAATCATGTGGCATTTATGCCTGATGCTCCCAGTGACCTGGGCTTAACCTAATCACTAGAAGACTTGGGACTGGTACCAGCAGGCCTTTTTTGGTGACTTTATTCCCAGAGTTGTCTTTGGAACTTGTGACACTTTGTCCAACTGGTGCTTTCTACTACCTAGGCTCAATCTTCCAACCAGGATACTTGAGCCTGGTCTTGGTGGACCTCTTCTTGTGAGTGAACTCCTACTCCCTGGGATTTTCTTTGCAACTTTCAGCACTCCATCCACACAGTGATCCTGCTGCCTGGGCTCATCATGCCCACTGAGAGACTTAGGCCGGTCAACAGGCCTCATGTTGTGAGTGGAATCCCACCTCCTGGGGTTATCTTTGGAACTTTTGGCACTCTGTCTAGTGCTTCCTAATGCCTTGGCTCAACCCTTTTACCAGGAGACTTGTGCCTGTTTTTCAGCAGACTTCTTCTTGTGAGTGCACCCCCCGTTTTCTAAGTTTGTCTTTGTAACTTTGGCACTACCTCTGCCTGGCACTCCCTGTTACCTAGGATTAACCAGCCAAGTGGAAGACTTGGATCTGCTCTTATCAGGCTTTGTCTCATGAGTGAACCCCTACTCTCTGGGGTTGTCTTCAAAACTTTATCTGCACAGTGATTCCTTCTGCCTGAGATCATTTTACTCACTAAGATACTTGGCCATGGTATTACCTGGCTTCTTCTCATGAGTGAACCATCATTCCCTGGGTATGTCTTTGCAACTTTCCACTCCATGTTCACCCAGAGCTCCCTACTGTCTTGTTCAACCCATCCACCAGGAGAGATAGGCCTGGTCTTGGAAGGCCTCTTCTCAGCATACTTCTCCCCTTAACAGGAATGTCTTTGCATCTTGTGGCACTGAGTCTGCCTGGTGCTACATGCCACCTGGGCTCAAACAAGATCCTAGTCTCAGCAGGTCTCTTCTTGTGAATGCATGCCCACTTTTTGAAGTTCTCTTTGGAACTTGTAGCACTCTGCACCATGCTTCCTGCTGCCTTAACTCAACCTGTCCTGTAGGAGACTTGCTCCAGGTCTCAAGCAGGCCTCTTATCATTAGTGCACCCCCATATCGTGAATTTGTTTCTGAAATTTATAGCACTCCACCCATTTGATGTTCCCTGATTCCTAAGCTCAACCTGCCCATTGGGAAACATGAGCTTGTCATCACCAGATCTCTTCCCATGAGTTACCCCCACTCCCTAGGTTGTCATTGCAACTTTTGGCACTTTGACCTGTCCTCTCTGCTGCCTGAGCTCAACCTACCCACCAGGAGACTTGGGCCTGGTCTCAGCAGGTCTCTTCATATGAGTGTAGCTCCTCTCCCCTGGGTTGTGTTTACAACTTGCAGCAGTCTGAACCTCTGGTGCTCCCTGCTGCCTGGGCTTAACATGCCCACTGGAAAACTTGGCCCTGTTCTTTTTTGGGGGGGATAAATTTTTGTTATAGGGCTTGTATGCTCACCAGAAAAACAGAGAGAGACAGAGACAGAAAGCAATAAATCACCCCCCAAGGGGGATGGCCACATCACAATCATTTCTCCTCCATTTTCCTTTCAGGATCTTAGGCATGCACACACACATGCCTGGCATAAGTTTAAGCCACAGGGTCTGGGACTTGAACCACGGTCAGCTACATGGGAGTCCAGCAACACAGACATTATGCCAACTGCTGATCCAGGGACCTGTTCTTGACAGAGCTCTTCTCATAAGTGCACTCCCACCATCTGAGATTATCTTTTGAACTTGTGGCACTTTGTTTTCCCTGTGCTTTCTGCTGCCTGAGTTCAACTCACTCACAAGAAAGTCTGAGCATTGTCCCAACAAACCCCTTCTCATGATTGTACCCCACTTTCTGAGATTTTATTTGCAACTTGCAACACTCAGTCTTCCTGGTTCTCCCTGATGCCTGGACTCAACCCACCCACATGAAGACTTGGCCTTGTTTTTGGCAGACAGCTTCTCATGAGTTCACCCCATCTCTTGGTGTTTTTTTTTGGAACTTGGAATGTACCATTGATCTGATACTCCATACTGTCTGGGCTCAATACACTCACAGGAAGACTTGGACTTGGTCTTGTCAGGCCTCCTCTTTTGAGTGAACCCCCAGCTCCTGGGGTTGTCTTTGGAACTGTGGCACTCTATCTACCTGACACTCCCTGCTACCTGGGCTCAACCTGCCTACTAGGAGATGGGGCTGGTCTAAGCCCACCTCTTCTAATAAGTGCACCATGACTCCCCATGGTTGTCTTTGCAACTTGTGGCATTTTGTTTGCCTCTCCTTTTCTGTTTCCAGGGCTCAAGTTACACACCAAGAAACTTGGGCCTGGTCTCAGCAGGTTTCTTCTCTTGAGTGCACCCTATTTTCCACAGTTATCTTAGGAATTTGTGGCTCCTTTATTCCTAGAGCTTCCTCTGGACTCAATTTACTCACTGGGATACTTAGGCCTGATCTCAACAAGCCTCTTCTTGTGAATACATCCCAACTCCCAGGGTAATCTTTTGAAATTGTGGCACTTTGGCTCATGTGCTGCACATGGTGGAGTGGGTGACTTGATTCTCTTCATTGTTATATCTTTTTAACTTTTCCTCACCTCATAAAGAGCTGAAAGTTTGTTAGAGAAGCCAACCACCTAAAGTCACCTATATAAGCTGCTCTGAGCTGGGAGACACAGCTCTCTAATAGGAACACACCTGGGACCTAAGTATGAAATTCCTTCTTCCAATATTACAAAATCTATTCAATGAATGGAAAAAGGTGAATGCGACATCACTTGACTAAAAACCAGCATAGAGATCAATAAGATATGAGAAAACAAAGAGATAACTTTACCCCAGGTAAGCACAGTAGCTCTTAATCAATGAAGGACAAAGAAATTCACAGAAATGTTAGAAAAAGAACTTCAAACATTCATAGTGACAAAACTCAAAGAAATGCAAGAGAAAACATAGAATTAATTCTTGAAAGTGAGATAATCATTACAGGACATGAAAGAGGAATTCCATAAAGAAATAGACACCCTAAGAAATAATAATAATAAAAAAACAGAACTTCTGAAATGAAGAATATAATGCAAGAAATTAATATCTCTCTAGAAAGCATTAATAGAAAATTGGAACATCCAGAAGAAAGAATTTTCAACCTTGAAGACAAAGTCTCCAACATAGACCAAATAAAGCAAACAAACAAACAACACACACACACACACACACACACACACACACACCCCAAAATGAGGATAACATAGAAAATTCTAGACACAATGAAATGCTCAAGGATCCATATTTCAGAAAGTTAGGAAGCTGTTAAAAGCACGGTAAACCTCGGGAACCAGCAGTTTGCATAATGGCTATGTCGCTGGACTCCCACTTAGTCAACCGCAGTTCGTGTCCTGGACCCAGTGGCTTAAACTCACGCCGGGCATGTGTGCGTGCATGCCCAAGATCCCGAGCAGAGAATGGAGGAGAAGGGATTGCGGCGTGACCATCCCCCCTGGGGGTTGATTTCTCGCTTTCTGTCTCTATGTCTGTCTCTGTCTGTCTGGCGAGCGCACGCGCCCTACAGTGAAAATCTCTCCAAAAAAACAAAAAACAAAAACAAAAAAAACAAAAACAAAAATAATATTCTAAAAATGACAAGAGAAAAACATAAGGTAACTTATAAAGGTTATCCCATTAGAATTACACCAGATTTTCAACTGAAACAATACCGACATGAAAAGAATGAGGTGATGTATTAAAAATATTAAAAATATATTTTAACCAAGAGTACTATATCTAGCGCTGGCAGATGGCATGGTGGTTAAGAGTGCTTGACTCCCACATAGATGACTGATTTTGGTTCGAGTCCCAGACCTGGTGACTCGCTTTCTTTCTCTCTCTATCTCTCTCACTCTCACTCTCACTTCCCCTCTTTGTTCAAATAAAAATAAGTAAATAAATAAATAAAGTTAAATAAAATAATTCTTAAAAAAGAATACTATATCTGGCAAGATTGTCCTTCATATGGGAAAAACAAATAAAATTATTCTCAGATAAACAAAAACATAAAGAATTCACCAATACTAGACCAGTTTTAAAGAATCATTGAAGGGAGTATTATATCAGGAAAACTAAAGAGAGACAAACATAAATAAGAGAACAAAATACAATCAAGAGGGACCAGCAGTTAGCGTAATGGCTATGTCACTGGACTCTCACGTAGTCGACTGTGGTTCGAGTCCCGGGCCCGGTGGCTTAAACTCACACCTGCGCATGTGCATGCGTGCCCAAGATCCCAAGAGGAGAATGGAGGAGAAGGGATTGTGGCTTGGTCATCCCCCCTGGGGGGTGATTTCTCACTTTCTGTCTGTCTGTCTGGTAAATACATGCACCCTATAGCAAAAACCTCTCCAAAAAAAAAAAAAATAATACAACCAAGAAAGTGGCTAACAAAATGACAGGGATAAATCTGCAAATATCAATAATAACACTGAATGTTAATGGATCAAATTCTCCTATGTGAAAACACAGACTGGTTGAATAGATAAAAAAGCAGAAACTGTCTATATACTGCTTGTAAGAAACACACTTCTCTGAAAAGACACGCATAGACGGAAAATGAAGGGCTAGAAAAAGATAATTCATGCAAATGAAAACAAACAAATAAACAAAAGACTGTAGTTCCTATCTTAATATCAGGTAAAATAGACTTTAAGATGAAAGATGATGGACACATGTGTGGGCGTGCCTAAGATCCCAAGAGTGGAGAAGGGATTGTGACAAAACCATCCCCACTAGGGGGTGTAATTTCTTGCTTTTTGTTTCTCTGGCAAGACAAACGTGTGCCCTATAGCAAAAACATCTCTAAAAAAATAGTGAAAGATTTAAGAAGAGACGAAGGACATTTGTAATACTAAAAGGACTTGTTCTCCAAGAAAATATAACATTTATAAATATCTACACACTCAACATGGGAGCACCCAAATATGTAAAAGAGAGACTGTTAGATGTAAAGGTAAAGATAGACCGCAACACAATAATCATTGGGGATCTTAACACCCCACTGTCTCCTCTGGACTGATCACCAAGACAAAAAAATAAGCAAAGAGATACAGGATCTAAACAAAACCATAAACCAAATGAACTTGACAGGGACCTATAGAATTTTCTACCCAACAATAATAAAGTATACATTTTTCTCACTCCCTACCTGAAACATATTCAAAGATCAACCAAATGATAGGGCACAAAACAAGTCTTTACAGATTCAAATGTATACAAACTATATTCAGAATCTTTCCCAACCACAATGGAATCAAAGTTGAAATCAACTACAAAAGGAGCCCTTGAAAATACACAAACAAATGGAAGCTAAACAACTCAGTGCTTAATGATTTTATAACCCCTGAAGAAATCAAGACTAAAAATAAAAGATTCATAGAAGCCAATGATAATAAATAAACAAGTTTTCATAACCGATTGGAGATAGCAAACACAGTCATAAGAGGGAAGTTCATAGAAATTAGTGCCCATAAGAAAAAAAAAAGGGGGAAAAGTTAACAACTGAATGAGACCACTCAGGAATCTGAAGAAATAACAACAGCAAAAACAAATACCAGGAGAAAGAAATAATGAAGTTTCAATCAGAAATATATAAAATAGAGAATAAAATAATTATACAGAAAATAAATAAAATCAAAGGATGGTTCTTTGAGAAGATAAAGAAAATTGACACACAGATAGCTAGATTAATCAAGAACAGAAAAAGGAAGCAGGTAAATCAAATCAGCAATGAAATAGGCAGTATTATAACACACATAACAGATATATAAAAGATCATGACAGAATACTATGAGTGATTATGCAACAAAAAAAGAAAACCTAGAGGAGATTTCCCAATTTCTGGACATGTATAATTTACCAAGATTGAATCACAAAGAAATATAAAGCCTGAAAAGATCCATAACAAGCAATCAGATTTGATCAATAGTTTCCCAAAAACAACAACAGAAAAGCCCAGTTCCTGATGACTTCACTTCTGAATTCTACAAAACTTTTATTTATTTATTT
This sequence comes from Tupaia belangeri chinensis, assembly GCF_000334495.1. Lineage (NCBI taxonomy): Eukaryota > Metazoa > Chordata > Mammalia > Scandentia > Tupaiidae > Tupaia > Tupaia belangeri. The sequence continues at coordinate 174,042 of NW_006203523.1, read as the reverse complement.
ATTTGGAGAGATTTTTATTTTTTCCACTATAGGGCACTCGCACTCCTCAGAAAGACAAAGAGAGACAGAGAGACAGAAAGTAAGAAATCACCCGCCCCAGGGGGGATGGCCATGCCACAATCCCTTCTCCTCCATTCTCCTCTTGGGATGTTGGGCACACATGCACATGCACCCAGCGTGAGTTTAAGCCACCGGTCCGGGGCGCGAACCGCAGTCAACTACATGGGAGTCCAGCGACATAGCCATTGCTAACTGCTGGTCCCATGAATTCTACAAAACTTTTAAAAGAAGAACTAACCCCCTTTCTACTCAAACTATTTCTAAAGATCCAAAAGAAAAGAACTCTCCCTACCTTATTCTATGAAGCTTCCATCATTCTGATTCCAAAAACAGACCGGGATATAATCTAAAAAACAACTACAGACCAATATCCCTGATGAATACATATGTAAAAATTCTCAACAAGATACTAGAAAATCAAATCCAATGACACTTTAAAAAGATTATATACCACAACCTGGTGCACTTTACTCCTGGAATGCAAGGAGGTTCAACATATGCAGAACCATAAATCTAATACACCATAATAACAGAAATAAAGATAAAAACATATGATCATATCAATCAATGCAGAAAAAAGAATTCAATAAAATAGAACATCCTTTCAAGATTAAGACTCTCAGGGGACCAGCAGTTAGCGTAATGGCTATATCACTGTACTCCCACTTAGTCGACGGCAGTTCACGTCCCGGACTCAGTGGCTTAAAAACTCACACCAGGCGCATGTGTGTGCATGCCGAGCACCCCAAAGGAGAATGGAGGAGAAGGGATTGCGGCGTGGCCATCCCCCCTGGGGGGTGATTTCTTGCTTTCTGTCTCTCTGTCTCTCTCTGTCTGTCTGGCAAGCGCACACGCCCTATAGCAAGAACCTCTAAAAAATTTTTAAAAAGATTAAGACTCTCAGCAATACTGGCATAGAAGGGACTTTCTTCAACACAATAAAAGGCATCTATAACAAACCCATAGTTAACATCATACTAATGGAGAAAAGATTAAAGATTTTCCACTAAAAGCTAGAACAAGACAAGGTTGCCCACTTTCTCCATTTCTTTTCAACAGTTGAAGTTGTAGTCAATGCAGTCAGATAAGAGAGCAAAATAAAAGACATTCAAATGGGAAAAGAAGAAGTAAAATGATCTCTATTTGCAGATGATATTATTTTACACATAGGAAATCCAAAAGAATCCACCAAAAAAGTCCTGGAAGTGATAAACAAACACAGTAAAGTGGTAGAACACAAAATCAACATACAAAAATCTATAGCATTTTTATTCCCCAACAATGAACAATCTGAGGTAGAACTGAAGAAAGCAATCTGATTTACGGTAATGACAAAAAACATATGATAAATAGAAATAAATTTAACCAAAAGAAAAATAATAAAAGATCTCTACAAAGAAACATTTGAAAAAGAAATTAAAAACGATACACAAAAGTGAAAAACATCTCATGTTCCTGGATTGTAATAATAAATATAATCAAATTGTCATTTCTATGCAATTTACTTACAAATTCAATGCAATTCTGATCAAATTGCCATAGACATTTCTCACAGAAATAGGAAAAAAAAACCATAAAATTTGTTTAGAATTATAAAAGGCCTCATATAGCCAAAGCAATATGATACAAATAAGTAGTGACCTCAAAACATATTACAAAACTGTGCAAAGCATTAATGGCACAAAGAAATGTGGTATTATCTGTTGAAGATATTTTGTAATTTTATCAACTGTACTAGGGAGAAATGTTCACCTGTTGAAATATCCATTTTGTAAGCCAAATAATAATGTGATTGAATGTATAAAAGAAAATGAAATGAAAAAAACTTTTTTAAAAAAACTGTGAAAACCAAAACATCGTGGTACTGGAAAAAAAAAAAAAAAACAGATGGGTAGATCAAAGGAGCATCATTTATGGTCCAAAAATAAACCCCAAAACATACACTCATCTGATGCTTGACAGAGGGCACAAGATGATCCAATGGGAAAAAGAAACTCTCTTAAGCAAATGGTGCTTGAAAAACTGGTTATTCATCTTTAGAAGAATGAAACTGGAACCTTATCTCTCACCACTAACAAAATTAACTCAAAATGGATTAAGGATCTAAAGATAAAACCTCAAACTATAAAACTACTGATGGAAAACACAGAGAAAAGTCTTGGAGACATTGGAGTAGGCAAAGATTTCTTAAACAAGTTCCCCCAAAGCATAGGCAATAGTCCCAGAAATAAACAAGTGGGACTGCAATAGGCTAAAAAGCATCTGCACAGCAAAAGAAATTATAACCAGAGAGTGAGGAGACAAGAGTGAGACAATATATTTATAAACTATACCTCAGATAAGGGACTGATAACCAGAATATAACATATCTAGGAATAAACTTAACCTCCCCAAAATGAAAGCAGCTTGCTCACCAAAATAAATAAATAAATAAATAATCAATCCAATTAAAAGATGGGAAAATGTGTTGAACAGACAACTCTCCAAGGAAGACATATGAATGGCCAAAACGCGTGTGAAAGCATAGCCAGCATCTCTAATCTTAAAATGCAAATTAAAACCACAAAGAAATACCGCTTAATCCCAGTCAGAATGGCTGAGATTAAAAAAATAAAGAATGAGGGAACCAGCAGTTAGTGTAATGGCTATGTCGCTGGACTCCCACGTAGTCGACCACGGTTTGCGTCCCGGACCCGGTGGCTTAAAACTCACGCCGGGCGCGTGTGCGTGCGTGCCCAAGATCCCGAGAGGAGAATGGAGGAGAAGGGATTGCGGCGTGACCATCCCCCCTGGGGGGTGATTTCTCACTTTCTGTCTCTCTGTCTCTCTCTGTCTGTCTGGCGAGTGCACGCGTCCTATAGCCAAAACCTCTCCAAATAAATAAATAAATAAATAAAATAAAGAATGATAAGTGTTAGTGAGGCTGTGATGCAAAGGGAACTCTCCTACTGTTCTTGGGAATGTAAATTAGTACAACCCCAGTGGAGAATAATATAGATATTTTTCAGAAACTTACAAATAGAGCTACCATACAACATAGTCATTTCACTTTTACATATTTACCCAAAGGAAAAGAAAAACCCACAGTCAGAAAAACATGTGCACATCCATGTTTATTGCACCATTGTTTATAATTGCTAAAACTTGGGATCAACCAAATGTTAAAAAATAGATGAGCAGATTGAAAAAAATGTGGCATATGTACTCTATGGAACACTACTTTACTATAGAAAAATAGGACCCTGACATTTGATGCAAAATGCATGAATATGGAAGACTTAATGCTAAGTGAAGGAAGCCAGACTATGGAAGACAGACTTTTTCCCCACTCAATATACTCCAAATATCTGTGCTTTATAGCAGAAACTGAAAGATTGGAAGATATAATAGCAGGGAGGGCAACTGTAGATACTAATGATAGTAAGAGAGGATAATAGGAAATGGGTAATGGGGGAGGGAGTAAAGGGAACAGGAAAAAAACCAAACAATACATTTAACTGACACAAAAATGAAAAATTATTTGCTCATGATGATGTAGATGGTTATGTCTTTTTCTTAACTAATATGCAGTGTATTCATGCTGAGAAAATCATGTTGTACACTGTGAAGATGTATAGTGGGGTGAGCATGTATAGTGGTTAAGGTGTTGTACTCCCATGTGGCTGACCATGGTTTGAGTCTCAGACATGGCAGCTTGAAATTCATACCAGGTGCCTGTGCATGAGCCAAAATCCTGAGAGGTGAATGGAGAAGGTATTGTAACATGGCCATCCTCTCAGAGGGGGTGATTTCTCACTTTCTGTCCTTCTTTCTCTCTGGTGAGTGCACATGCCTTATAGCAAAAATCTTTTTTAAAAAGTATAGTGATTAAGTGTAAATAATAAATATATTTTAAATAAATAAATAAATTACTATCATACTTTCAAATGTGGAAGTTTCTAGGGAGTATGAGAGTGGTTTTGATGATGGCCTCTATTCCCTCCACATAATTACAATGAGATTCTACCAGTGTACTTTCTTGCAAATAAAGTCTTGTTTTTTAATAGAAATGAGGAGATATGTTGGTCTAGGTGGATTTTGTCAGTGGTTATTGTTTTCCCCAACCAGAAATGTAGGAGAGCTTACAAAACTTTATTTAACTCAAACTAGAGTAATAAATCTTCCATATTTAAGTATATTCCTTGCCCAATAATTCAGAGGAAAGCCCCAAAATGATTAGCAAAGAAAAAAATGAAGGAATTAACACACTCTTTTAATTTCTTTAAACTATTTTTAAGGTTTAAAAAGTGTTTAAAGTTTGTAATTCCTATTGGGAAAACATTATCTGAATGAATACCCGAACGGCAAACCACTGTAAAATGCTTCAGCTACATTAGGGGTAGGGATTATCTTCAAAGCACCCCAGCTTTCTTGATGAGAAGGTCAGAGGTACACTGGTTTGTATTATTTCAACATCCATTAGGTGACCTAGGTTGCTTATCTTTCAGCAAGGGTTTTACTTTGTCAAAAGGACATTATGCTTGACCTCCAAACTTGTCTGACAATTTACTGATGAGATTTATAACCTATGGGTTGCTCTGATATTTTGACATATTTGCGGAGTTCTGGGCCACATCCTGGAAGGCCACCATAACTTCAGGATCCTGCATGGCTGCAAGAATCTCTGGATCACTAAGAAATTCCTGCCATTCCAGGCATACCCCCTCCCATTCCAGGCATTCCTCCTGGAAAACTACCAGGCATTCCCCCAGGAAAGCCACCTGGAAAAGAGCCATACTGAGCTCCTGATTGTCCTCTGGCTTCTTCCTCCCTCTGGGCTCTCTCATGCCCTTCTTGAGCCTTCTTAACTCTTTCTATTCTTTCTTTGATCTCTCGCTGTTCACGTTGTTGCTCATACTTTCTCCTATGTCCTGCAATTTTCTGGGCCCTTGGTTGAACTTCTTTCAACATGGCACTAGCATCTTCATCATAATCCAGTTTACAAGCAAGGGCAAGATCATGTGCTGCTTCTTCCCAATGGCCCAGAAGTCTGTGAGCTTTTCCTTGCCACTTGTAAGGTTGAGCTGAATCAGGATTTATTTCAATGACTCTATTACAGTCTCGAATGGCAGCATTTGGCTTCTGTAATTTGATGAAGACACTGGCTCTCTTGGTATATAAAATAGCCAAGCGTGGGTTCAGCTTGATAGCCTCTGTAAACAAGTCAATGGCTTTCTGTAGTTCACCATCATTTAGGGCTTCGATGGCAGCTACTTTCTTATCACTTGCCTGATCCATCATCTCCTCAGTTATCTCTACATTTTCATCTCTCATTTCTTGAGGGGCATCAGTGTCTGGTTCAATCACACCTTCATTGTCAATTTCTAGATCACTTTCCTCACTTGATGGTTTCTCTGTCTTTATGTTTTCCTCCGCCTTCTTACTATCTGTTTTTTCTTCCTTGATATGCTCTTCAGATTTAGCTTTCTGAGTAGCTGGTGGTACTTTACCCCCAATGCTCTCCACCCACTCTCTCAGGAAACGCATCTCCTTGGTGTGCAGAACGCTTGGATCCTGCTTACACATTTTCACAAAGGCCAGGAGCTCGCTCACTTTGTGGGGGTCCATGGCTGGGAAGCGGCGAGAGGAAGGGAATGCAGCTGAGGAGGCTGGAGCGCAACATCAGGCCGAGGTGCTGGCTCAGCGTGACCATGTACAATCTTCCTCAGTATTCTTCATAGGATTTCTGGAGGAAAGGTCTTAAAAATAGTGGAAACCCACTTATGCTTAAAAATCAGCACTGGGGTTTATGCTAATCTAAAATCAACCTTTAACAGTTAGCTAAGTATTTTTAGTTTAACCTTCTTACAGCTTATTGTTCAGTGGCATTTATACTGTGTAGACAATAATAATCCAGTACTGTTCTCTGCAGCTTTATCTCTCCAGAATCAGATTAATTTTTCCCTTTGACCCTGGTTCTCTGATAGGTTCAAGAAAAATTGTTAATTTCCATTTTATTAACATTTTTCTTGTACAAATCAGAGTGATGTTCTTTTCACATTTATATATCTTCCAGAAGAAATCTGTAACTGCTGTTAACAAACTTTTAAAGAGCTTTTTTGTAAAACAAAAACATTATATGATGGGAACAGAACAGGTCTTCTGCAAGAGACAACTCCATGGCTCCTGCAATCTAGCCATTTTGGGGGAAATGGAGAAATGAAGAGGTCCCACTGATAATTTGGCCTCCAGTATACAAAACTCGCATGGAGAGGTGGAAGGGAACAGAACAGGCCTTCTGCAAGAGACAGCTCCACAGACAGCTCCATGGCTCCTGCGATCTAGCCATTTGGGGAGAAAGGAAGATGTCCCACTGATAATTCGGCCTCCAGCATACAAAACTCGCGTGATTGAACTTCCAAGTTTGGGAAGAATCTGACCATCCACCAGATGACTAGAAATCACTGCAGGACCACAAGAAATATGGGGAAGCAGGAAAAATACCTCTCCTCCAAGGGAAAAGGATAACTCCCCTTCATCCACACACAGTTCAATGGAAATCATGGAAATGTCTGATAAAGAATTCAGAACATTCATAATGGCAAAGCTAACAGAGATGGAAGAGAAGAGAGACAAGAAACTGCTGAAGAGGAAGGAGAAAGGAGTTGAAAAGTTCCAGGAGGTGAGGAAATTCATGCAAGATCTAAAAGAGGAATTTCACACTTTATAAAAGAATCAGATGGAACTGTTAGAGATGAAGGCTATAATACAAGAAGTCAAAATTTCCCTTGAAAGTATTAAAAGCAGACTAGATCATA
>NW_006203523.1:157911-166309 GCF_000334495.1 Tupaia belangeri chinensis | reverse complement strand
AGGGTCAGACATGGGGTAAAAAACATATGTATATGAAAGTAGAAATGGAATATTATGGATGATAACATGCATGATTAAGCCACTATGCAGTTTATTCTAGATGGGAAACCACATTTAGTATGTTGTGATGATGCTCAGGGAATGAATGTAAATTAATAAAAAAAAATTTCAGAAGAAAAAAAGAGCATTAAAAATACCTATTTGATGATTGCAGTAAGCTATATAGCCCTAGCTAGGTGCTACTTTATAATATGTTCATTCTATTCACTGAGGTTTATGCCTAAAGTCAGACTTGTGTTCATGGATATGTATATATCAGCTGTGCTTGCTATTGAAAATATTTAGATTTATTAAGATATTTAGTGAAACAATAAAATGGGGGAGGCAGAGAAAGCAACAATAGATACCAGACACAGTGTGGGAGGAGGGTGGGAGATGGCAGAGGGTGAGATAGGGAATCAAGGATGGGGAAAAGGCAAAATATACAGGAAACAAGAAATGGAAAATTATTTGTTGACAATAACACATATGTTGATGTGCTTGATTGAGCCAATATACAGTGTATTCTGAATGGAAAAATCTCATTTTATATGCTATAATGATGTACACTGAATGAATGTAAGTAAAAAATGAATAAAAAATTTAAAAAAATTAAAATGAATAACAAAAAATTATATGATTATCCATGCAGCCATCATTTATGGGTTCCTCATTTCTTTGTGTAGATCTATATTTCCACCTGTTATCATTTTCCTTCTCCTTGAAGGATTTTACTTAACATTTTTCTAGTGTACATTTGTAGATAAAGAATTTTACATTTTGATAAGTGAAGAAGTCTTCATTTCACCTTTTTCTTTTTTGAAAGATATTTTGCTGGGTATACAATCTAGGTTGAATGTTTTTCTTTTTCAGTACTTGTATGTATTCATCAGAGTTGTCCAGAGAAGCATAACTAGTATATGTGTAGAAAGATAGATAAATAGACAGAAAAATTGAGATTTATTTTAAGTAATTGTCTTACATAGTTATGGAGGCCAACAAATTTAAACTCTGCAGGGTACGCCACCAGCTAGAGACACAGGAAAGAGCTGATGTTGAAGCTCAGATCAAGTTTGTCAGCCTAGAGACCCAGGGAAGGGCCACTGTAGCAGTTCAGGTCAATAGGCTATTTGTTGGCAGAATTCCTTCTTGCTCACTGAGATCAGTCTTAGTTCTATAAAAGCCTTCAATTGACTGGATAAGGACCAACCACATTATGGAAGGCAATCTGCTTTACATGAAGTCTACTGATTTAAACATTAATTCCATCCTAAAAATACCCTCACAGAAACATCCAAAATGATGTTTGACAAAATATCTGGGCATTATGGTTCCAGCCATGTTACATGTAAAAACATTGACCATCACAGTATTTTAAAGATTTTGATATATTATCTTCCTGTTTACATTGTTTCCAATGATAATTCCATTGTCATCTTTGTATTTTTCCCTAAATATAACATGGGGTTTTTTTTTCCCCTTTTAGGTGCCTTTAAGATTTCTTTTCATTTGTTATGAACAATATGATTATGATATACCTTGACTCTTTATTTTTCTTATGCTTAGGGTTTGTTGAGCTTCTTGGATCTATTTTTGCCAAATTTGGAAAACTTTTGGTCATTATTCTTTATAGTTTACTTCTTTTACTTTCTCTATTCCTTCTTGGGCTCCAATTGGTATAGGCTACCTGAAGTTCTTATTAAGTTTACTGATGCTTTGTTTCTTTTTTTTTTTTTAACATTTTCTTTTATTTCAGATAGCTTCTAGCGGGTGGGAGGAGGGTGGGAGATGGCAGAGGGTGAGATAGGGAATCAAGGATGGGGAAAAGGCAAAATATACAGGAAACAAGAAATGGAAAATTATTTGTTGACAATAACACATATGTTGATGTGCTTGATTGAGCCAATATACAGTGTATTCTGAATGGAAAAATCTCATTTTATATGCTATAATGATGTACACTGAATGAATGTAAGTAAAAAATGAATAAAAAATTTAAAAAAATTAAAATGAATAACAAAAAATTATATGATTATCCATGCAGCCATCATTTATGGGTTCCTCATTTCTTTGTGTAGATCTATATTTCCACCTGTTATCATTTTCCTTCTCCTTGAAGGATTTTACTTAACATTTTTCTAGTGTACATTTGTAGATAAAGAATTCTACATTTTGATATGTGAAGAAGTCTTCATTTCACCTTTTTCTTTTTTGAAAGATATTTTGCTGGGTATACAATCTAGGTTGAATGTTTTTCTTTTTCAGTACTTGTATGTATTCATCAGAGTTGTCCAGAGAAGCATAACTAGTATATGTGTAGAAAGATAGATAAATAGACAGAAAAATTGAGATTTATTTTAAGTAATTGTCTTACATAGTTATGGAGGCCAACAAATTTAAACTCTGCAGGGTACGCCACCAGCTAGAGACACAGGAAAGAGCTGATGTTGAAGCTCAGATCAAGTTTGTCAGCCTAGAGACCCAGGGAAGGGCCACTGTAGCAGTTCAGGTCAATAGGCTATTTGTTGGCAGAATTCCTTCTTGCTCACTGAGATCAGTCTTAGTTCTATAAAAGCCTTCAATTGACTGGATAAGGACCAACCACATTATGGAAGGCAATCTGCTTTACATGAAGTCTACTGATTTAAACATTAATTCCATCCTAAAAATACCCTCACAGAAACATCCAAAATGATGTTTGACAAAATATCTGGGCATTATGGTTCCAGCCATGTTACATGTAAAAACATTGACCATCACAGTATTTTAAAGATTTTGATATATTATCTTCCTGTTTACATTGTTTCCAATGATAATTCCATTGTCATCTTTGTATTTTTCCCTAAATATAACATGGGGTTTTTTTTTTCCCCTTTTAGGTGCCTTTAAGATTTCTTTTCATTTGTTATGAACAATATGATTATGATATACCTTGACTCTTTATTTTTCTTATGCTTAGGGTTTGTTGAGCTTCTTGGATCTATTTTTGCCAAATTTGGAAAACTTTTGGTCATTATTCTTTATAGTTTACTTCTTTTACTTTCTCTATTCCTTCTTGGGCTCCAATTGGTATAGGCTACCTGAAGTTCTTATTAAGTTTACTGATGCTTTGTTTCTTTTTTTTTTTTTAACATTTTCTTTTATTTCAGATAGCTTCTAGCGGTATGTTATCAAGGTCTCTTATCATTTCTTCTGAGATATATGTTCTGCTTTTAAACCATACAGTGCATTTTGTGTTGTGTTCATTGTAGTTGTTTTTATACAATGAACTTTGCATAAAATAATTTTGAATTGAGTTCTTTTTATAATTTTTAAAAATATAGATGCCTATTTGTTTCAGTGCCATTTGTTGAGAGGACTGTTATTATGGAATTGCATTTGCTCCTTTGTCAATGATCAGTCAACTATATTTATGTGAGTGTAAACTGTCCATTTTGTACCACTGATCCACTGACCTATTTGTCTTTTCTCACTGCAGTATCAGAATATTCTGACTCTAGTAGCTTCACAATATGTCTTGAGATCCGCCAGTGTCAACCCTTTCACTTTATTCTTCTCTTTCAATACTGTGTTGACCACTCTGTGTTTTATTGCCATTCTGTATAAACTTTAGAATCGGTTTACTTATTTCTACAAAATAACTTGCTGGGATTTTTAGTGCAATTGCATTGAATCTTTGATTAAATTAGAATGAACAAATATTTGCTAGTATTTCCTATTCCTAAGCATGTATATGGACTAAATTTCCATTTAATTGGACCTTTGATTTCTTTCATCCAACATTTGAAATTTTTTGTTGTATTCATATGTAAGTGTTTAAAGTAATTGCTGTTAATATAAATGGTATTTTATTATTTAAAATTAATTGCTGGCTTAAAAGAAAAAAAAAGTTTTCTGTATATACCTTGTATCATGAAACCTTGCTATAATAACTTATTAATTCTGGGATGTTTTGCTAATTCTTTGACATTTTCTACTTAGACAATCAATCAGACCACAGTAACACTACAAATTCAACAAGAAAGTTACATGAAACTGAACTGATAAAATAGAATTCTTTGACTTCTGTCTAAAACATTACTGATTTTGTTCTATGCTTTGTCTTCCAGATTTAAGGATTTTGGCTTTCTTTTGAGTTGTTGATAGGTTCAGCAATTTGTTTAAAAAATATTTTTAAGTGAAACATAAACTTTTCTCCCTTCCTGAACCCTTTGCAGTTGGAAAATATTTTTGAGCACTCCTATTTTGTGGCAAAATAGTTATTTGCATAAGTTCAATAATGCAATAATATCTGTTGCCTTGCATCAGAAATTGAATTCGTATGGGTTCCCAGCATGAGTTTTAAGCTGTCAGGTCTGAGACTTGAACCACAGTCAACTAGATGGGAGTCTACCAAGGTAAACATTATGCCATCTGCTGGTCCCACTAACGTTTTTTCAAGGATGTTTGCATCTAAGTCTAGTATAGGTTGAGCAACCCCAACTCAAAAATTCAAAATCCAAAATGCTTCAGAATATGAAATTTTTTGAGCATCAACATGATATCACAAGAAGAAAATGCCATGCCATGTGGCAGGTTGCAGCCTGAACGCAGGTACACAAAACATAATTTATTAAGACCCTCTCAGTTCCATTCAGCTGTGATGCATTTTTTTCTGTGCATGCTCAGATTCTGCACCACAAGCACAGCCACAAAGGGTAATAAAATAGCACACGTGTTAGCTGGACACATCAGCAGTAAGGTCCCCATGATGACTCACATAGGGTCAAGACCTATGTGCATTATTTAATGTTTCTGTTCTGTTTCATTATGCTTATTCTCTGCTCTGTGGTGTGAAGATAATGTTGACGGTGTCAGGAAAAAAAAAAAAAAACAGCAGTTGATGTAATGGCTATGTCACTGGACTCCCATGTAGTCGACCATGGTTTGAGTCCCGGACCTGGTGACTTAAACTCATGCCAGGCACGTGTGTGTGCATGCCCAAGATCCCGAAAGGAGGATGGAGGAGAAGGAATTGCTGTGTGGCCATTCCCCTGAGGAGGGGAGGTGATTTCTTGCTTTCTGTATCTCTGTCTCTCTCTTTTTTTCTGGCAAGGGCATGCACCCTAGCAAAAACCTCTCCAAAAAAAAAAAAAAAGAAAGAAAGAAAGAAAAAAAGAAAGAAAGAAAGAAAGAAAGAAAGAAAGAAAGAAAGAAAGAAAGAAAGAAAAAGGCCTGCAGATATCCTTTATGGCAAAGAGTGATAAGAAAAATTGAAGGCATTTTTATTTATGTATAGGACTGAAAAGTCAAGCTGTTGGAGAAACCAGGCAATAGTGTAAGTACAAAACATCTTAAAGAGGAGTATAGTGTTGGAATGACCACCATATGTAACGTAAATAAATAGGAAGATAAACTCGAAATTCTATGCTGAACCTGATGAACAGAAGTTAATGGAAAATAGAAAACCAGTGCATAATGCTAAAAGTGACTTCTAGCATGTATTGAAAGAATGAATTCATCAGTGTTACAGTGAGCACATGTCACTTATTGGTATGCTGATCATGAAACAAGCAAAAGTCTATTATGATAAACTGAAAATTTAAGGAAACTGTTAATATTCAACAAACTGGTTTCAGAAATTTAAGAAAAGACAGAGCATTCAACCTTTTAAAAACAATTATTTATTTAATTTTACGTATCATCATCATTATTTTTCGATTTGCTACAGGGCATGCATGCTCCTGAAAGAGAGAGAAAATGAAAAACCAAGCCACCAGGTCAAGGATTCAAACTGTAATCAGCCGTGTGGGAATCCAGTGCTTTAACCATCATGCCACATGCTAGCCCCGGCATTCAATTTTTTAAGATTCATGATAATAAAGAATCTGCTGATAACTAAGCAACAGATAAATTCATTGACAAGTTTGCCTAAGTCATCAGTAACAAAGGTCTTACACCAGAACAAGTCTATAAGACTTATGAAATATCACTGTTTTGGCATTATTGTTCCCATAATGACACTGATTACAGATGATGAGATAGCCCTTAGAGGAATTGAGGATGCTAAGGATAGAATGTGCTGGGATGTGCTAATGCAGCATGTGTGAGTGTAAACTTGCTGCAAAAAGGAAAAGCTTGTATCCTCACTGTTCTAAAGGAGTAAATTTCTTGCTAGCCCATTATTGTGCTAAGATCAATGGAGGGTAAGGGTAAAAACCTGAATGATATGCTAACAGCAAAGAACAGAAATGTCTGTCGAAGGTTTTCAAAAGGAATTTAGTATGAAAGATACCACATATACTGTTGCAAACATTGTGAAAACAGTTAATTAAGATAAAGTCATGTATGCCTGGCACAATCTCTGATCTGCAGCTATGTTCAGTCATGATTATAAACATGGTGGTGATTTTGAAGAATCCCATATGTTAAATGGAAAAAAAAAGTGATGTCTGATCTTTTCAAATGCAAAAAATATACACATTTAGAGTCCATAAGTGAGCTGGAAGAAGTAAATATTGAAGATATGTTTAATGTCAACAATGAGGCTCTAGTTATTCATCCATTAATGGTGAAATAAACAAAATGTTTCTGAATCAAAGTGATCATCACAATAGTGAGAATGAAGATGATTTTGTTAATATCAGAAAAATTGCCTACATTGAAAATGTGTGATGGGCTTATTAAAGGACAAGAGCAGCATGCATGTACACAGAACATGAACTAATATCAGTTTATAAAATAAAAGAGATTTGTAAGACAAAAAAAGTTATCGAGGAGGCAGATAACTAGATGAAACATTTTTAAAAGCCATCCAGGAAGAATGCCTCCTAAAGGACCTTCTTCTGGTCCGTCAAATGACTTTGATATTTCTTTTCACCTAAAAAAATACTCTGTACAATAATCTTTTAATCAAAATACAGTATTATAGGTAGAGATTTAAAATCTGTTTTTTGATTTTTTAATTTATTTTTATTATTATTCATATATTAAATCGCTATATATTATTTATATTGTGAAGAGAATTTACCCAGCATGATATACACGTCAGTCCAGTCCAGTTGAGACCACCATACACATCCTTATCAACAGATAATAAATCTTATCTGTGTTCCACAAGTGTCTTACCTTTCCACTTTCCCCCAAAATTTTCTACACTATTCCAACCCCATACTGTCTTTTCACTTTGTCTCTAGTGTCCATTACAATTTTTAATACTTTTATGTTCTCCATTCTTTCAGTCTCATAGAGTGCAGACAGTAGGTATATGTTAAGTGGGGACATACAATGTCTCTCTTTCATAGCCTGACTTGCTTCATTTAGCAACAAATCTTCCATATTCATCCACTTTCTATCAAATTTCAGGGCCTAGTTGTTTTTATGGCTGAATAGTATTCCATGGAGTATATGAGTCACAATTCTTCAATCCATTCATGTGTCTGTGGACATTCGGGTTGGTTTCATGACTTAGCAATCATGAATAATGCTGCAATGAAAATAGTTGTGTAAGAATCCCCACCCCTACTCCTCCTTCGAACCCAGGTTGGTTGCATGGGACTTTAAGATGAACTTGCACTCCATCCCACCCACAAACCTGATCGAGCCAGCCAGCAGTTCCAGATACCAAGCAGGCTGAGTTTGCCGACCCGACCGACCCAGACCTGTCACTCATCCTCTGGTCCTTCCCCACTTGCCTTTGTACTCTGCATTTTAGTGATTTGAATAGCAAGTGGCACACATTGCATGCCACATGATTTCTTTTTTTGTTTTGTTTTTATTTGCCCTTGAGGTGTTGCTTATAAGGTCAGTTGGAGGCTCACCACTCCTTAGAAACAGGGAGGACTTTGGGCCATCCAAGACTAGTGGCAACAGTTAAGGGTAATTGAGAGCAACAAGAAGACTTGCTATAGAGCACATGTGCTCACCAGAGAGACAGAAAGTGAGAAATCAGCCCCCAAGGGAGATAACCATGCCACGATCTCTTCCATTCTCCTCTCGGGATTTTGGGCATGCATGCACATGTGCCTGGTGTGAGTTTAAAGCTGCCAAGTCCAGGGACCAGCGGTTAGTGTAATGGCTATGTCGTTGGACTCTCACATAGTCGACTGCGGTTCGAGTCCTGGACTCAGCAGACTCACGTCAGGCGTGTGTGTGTGCGCATGTCCAAGATCTTGAGAGGACAATAGAGGAGAAGGGATTGTGGTGTGGCCATACACCTGGTGGTGATTTCTTACTTTCTGTCTCTCTGCTATCTCTCTCTGTCTGTCTGGTGAGTGCATGCGCCATATAGAAAAAAAAAACCTCTCCAAAGAAAGAAAAAAAAAAAGAAATATGAGCAGCCAACAAAAGACCTATCCCTCAAGAGAAATCATCAAGCCTA
>NW_006203523.1:155633-157605 GCF_000334495.1 Tupaia belangeri chinensis | reverse complement strand
AGGCATTCAAATATCCAGACCCAAGAAATACTTAGGACCCTGAGTAAAATCAACCCAAGAAGATCCTCTCCAAGGCACATCCTAGACAGGCTGGCAAAAACAACAGACAAAGACAAGATACTAAAGTTGGAAAGAGGGAAACATCAAATTACTTAAAGGTCACCCCACCAGGCTAACATTGGATCTCTAGGCGGAAACAATGCAGGCAAGGAAAGAATGGGGAAGCATAGTCAAAGTGTTGAGTGAAAAACAGTTTCAACCAAGAATACTATACCTGGCAAAATTATCTTTCATATGGGAAAAGAAGATAAAAACATTCTCGAATAAACAAAATTTGAAGGAATTTACCAACTCCAGACCAACTCTTCAAAAGGTTCTGAAGGGAGTGCTATACCCGGAAAACTAAAAAGTCAGACAGACAGTTAGTTATAAGAAAACAAAAAGCAAACAAGAAAATGGCTCACTTAAAAATAGGATCAGGTACGGAAAAATTGATAATTACATTGAATGTCAATGGACTAAATTCTCCAACTAAGACATATAGACTGGCCAAATGGATAAAAAAACAGAAACCCTCTATCTGTTGCCTACAAGAAATTCACCTTATGGATAAAGACATACATAGACTAAAAGTAAAGGGCTGGAAAAAGATATTCCATGCAAATGAAAATCAAAAAAGGGCTGGAATAGCAATAGTGATCTCAGACAAAATAGATTTCAAGACAAAGACTGTAAGAAGAGACAAAGAAGGGCATTATATAATAATAAATGGGGTAATCATGCAAGAAGACATAACGCTTATAAATATCTAGGCACCCAATTCAGGTGCACCTAAATATGTGAAGGAAAGACTGCTGGAGCTAAAAGGAGACATACGGAGAAATAATATACCTGTAGGAGATCTCAACACCCCATTATCCACTTTAGACATTTCTTCTAGACAGAAAATAAAAAGAGAGATACAGGATATAAATGATACTATAAATAGAATGGGCTTGAGAAATATCTATAGAACTTTCCACCCTACATCCACCACATATACATTTTTCTCACTGCGGCATAGAATATTTTCAATGATTGATCATATGTTAGGACACAAATCAAACCTTTACAGATTCAAAGGCATAGAAACTGTATCCAGCATCTTCTCTGACCATGATGGAATTCAACTCAAGATTAATTTCAAGAAACAAACCTGAAAATACACAAACACATGGAAACTGAACAACCTACTTCTGAATGACTTCTTCACTACTGAAGAAATTAAGTCTGAAATAAAAAAAAATTATGGTAACAAATTATAATGAGTACACAAGTGTTCATAAATTATGAGGCACGGCAAAAGCAGTCATAAGAGGGAAATTCATAGCAATTAGTGTACATAAGAAAAGGTTGGAAAGGTGGCAAATAGATAACCTATCATCATGCCTCAGTGAATTGGAAAAACAACAACAAACAAACCACACTAATGCCAGGCGAAAAGAAATAATAAGTGCTCGATCAGAAATAAATCAAATAGAAAATAAACAAACCATACAGAAAATAAATGAAAGCAAAAGCTGGTTCTTTGAAAAGATTAACAAGATCGACACACCATCGGCTAGACTGATCAAGAAGAAAGAAAGAAACCAAATTAATCAAATATGTGATGAAACAGGCAATATTACAACAGACATAATAGAAATACAAAATATCATTAGAGGATACTATAAGCGACTATATGCCAACAAACAAGAAAACTTGGAGTAGATGGACAAATTCCTGGATGCATATAATCTACCAAGATTGGATCAGGAGGACATAGAGAACCTGAATAGACCTATAACAAGCCAGGAGATTGAATCAGTTATAAATAACCTCCCAACAAAGAACCACTGAGGTCGAGATGGCTTCACTTCTGAATTCTACAAAACGTTTAAGGAAGAGTTAACCCCTATCCTACTAAAATTATTTCTAAAGATTCAAAAGGAAG
>NW_006203523.1:148899-150821 GCF_000334495.1 Tupaia belangeri chinensis | reverse complement strand
GAGGAGGCGGCAGCAGGGAGGGCCTCAGCCCCGCCCAGGAGGAGGAGGAAGAGGAGGAGGCGGCGGCCCCGGAGGAGGAGGAGATGGCAGCCAGGGCGATGGCTGCGGCAGCAGCAATCACCACAAACTCTGGCGACCGCCAGAAGATGGGGCCCAAGGCGGCATTCCCGAAGCCGGGAAAGCCCTGGCCGGGGCCTCCGGAGTCACCGCTGCTCCCCAACCGGGGCTGCTGGCACCGAACCTCATTGTGGTTTTGAGCTGCATCTCTCTAGCAATGAGTGATGTTGAGCATTTTCTTCATATGCTTTTTGGCTGTTCATATGTCTTCCTTAGAGAATTGTTTATTCAGCTCATTTTCCCATCTTTTAATTAGGTTAATAATTTTCTTCCAGGTAAGCTGCTTGAGTTCCCTGTGTATTCTGGTTATTAGTGCCTTATCTGAGGCACAGTTAATAAAAATTATCTTCCATTATGAGGGTTGTTCATTAACATTAATTACAGTGTCCTTTGCTGTGCTGAAAATCCTTAATCTGATGTAATTCCACCTGTATATTTGGGGAATTATTGCCTGTGCTTTAGGGGTCTTGTTTAAAAAGTATTTGCCTACCCCAATGTCTTCCAGAGTTTCTCTAGTGTTTTACACCAGTAGTTTTATAGTTTGTGGTCTTAGGTTTAGATCTTTAATCCACTTTGAGTTGATTTTTGTTAATGGTGACAGATGGGGGTTCAGGTTCATCTTTCTGCAGAAGGATACACAGTTTTTCCAGTACCATTTGCTAAAGAGGTTTTCCTTTTCCGACTGTATTGACCGGCACCCTTTGTCAAAGATGAGTTGGATGTATGTTTTGGGGTTTATTTATGGAGTGTACTCTGTTCCATTGGTCCTCATGTCTATTTTTGTGTGAATACTATGCTGTTTTGATTATCACAGCTTTGTAATATATTTTGGGGTCAGGAAGTGAGATGCCACCTTCCCCAGTTTTCTTGCATGGAATGGCTTTAGCAAAACGGGGTCTTTTATAGTTCCAGACAAATTCCATGATTTTCTTTTCTAGATCTATGAAAATGTCTCCTGTTATTTTATAGGGATTGCATTAAGCATGTAGATTGATTTAGATAGGATTGCCATTTTGATTATATTAATTCTGCCCATCCAGGAACATGGTGTGCCCTTTCAGTTTTTAGTGTCCTTTTCAATTTCCTTTTTAAGGTTTTCATATTTTATGTTGTAAAGGTCTTTTGACTTCCTTGGTTAGTTTTATCCCTAAGTATCTTACACTTCTTGTGGCTATGGTCAATGGAATTACATTCTTCAGTTCCGTCTCTGTCTGCTTGTTGTTTGTATATAGTAATGGTATAAATTTTTGTAAGTTAATTTTGTTTCCTGCCAATTTACTGTATGCATTTATAACTCTGAGAGATTTTTTCATGGATAATATTGGGTCTTCTATGTATATAATCATGTCATCTGCAAACAGAGATAATTTTAGCTCTTCTTTCCTTATTGGAATGCCTTTTTTTTTCTTCTCTTTTTTGATCGTATTGGCTAGAACTTCCAGTAATATATTGAAGAGGAATGGAGAAAGTTGGTAGCCTTGTCTTGTACATATTTTTATTGGAAAAGCTTTCAACTTTTCTTCATTCAGTATAATGTTAGCTGTAGGTTTTTCGTAAATGGCTTTTATTATGCCAAGAAATAGTCCTTCTATGATAATTTTGCTGAGAGTCTTGATCATAAAGGCATGTTGTATTTTGTCGAATACTTTTTCCACATCGATTTAAATGATCATGAGGTTTTTACCTTTATTTCTGTTAATATGGTGTATTACATTTATATTTTTGCATATATTGAACCACCCTTTTATCCTTGGAGTAAAGCCTACCTGGTCGTGATGAATAACCTTTTTTTTTTTTTTATGGGG
>NW_006203523.1:140865-148802 GCF_000334495.1 Tupaia belangeri chinensis | reverse complement strand
TCTTGGGCACGCACGCACATGCGCCTGGTGTGAATTTAAGCCACCAGGTTTGGGACTCGAACCATGGTCAACTACATGGGAGTCCAATGACATAGCCATTACACTAACTGCTGGTCCCAATAAACTTTTTTTATGTTCAAAATATTTCTTATAATTTTGTTTGTGACTCTACAGCAACAGAAACAGTATGGTTTTAAATATTTTTGAGAAAATATATACATACAAGCTACTCAAATTGCTTAAACGCAAATGTCCAGCATACTAGTCATACATAAACCTTCTCAATTCAGCCCTGCCTACCGAGTATTCTGTGATATACCATCTGTTAGTGAAGATCAGTCTTTCTTCCTTCAAATCTTTCTCAAAATAATTGTCTGGTGTGGTTGCTCTTTTGCAATCTCTACTGATTACAATGTGCTGGGCTGAAAAAGTCTAGGTTATTTTATGTTATTAATTCTTTCATATATCTTCTCTAATCCTCTATGCCAGGCAGTATCATTTATGGTGCCAGGCCATCTTTCTAAGAGCTTCTGTTCGCTTACTTGAGACCCACCTTAGTTCCATAGCTTTCTGATTGATCTTCAGACATAATATTTCAGTCAAAGCCCTGTCCAATAATGAGTATTTCAAATTTCTGATACAATGCAACAAGTATTATTGAACTTATGCAAATAACCCTTCTGCCACAAAATAAGAATACTCCCAAATATTTCCAATTCCAGAGGGGTCAGGAAGGAAGAAAAGTTTATATTTCCAATTAAAGAAACAAACAAGAAAAATATTTTAATGAGTTGCTGAAACTATCAACAACTCAAAAAAAAAGTAAAATGTTTAAATTGGGAAAACAAAGCATAGTCAAAAAAAATCAGTAATATTTTACTCAAAAGTCATAAAATTCTATTTTGCCAGTTCAGTCTTATGTTCACACTATCTTCTGTTGAATATGCAGTGTTGCTGTGGTTCAATCTTTCTGTTTAAATCCTG
Organism: Tupaia belangeri chinensis; assembly: GCF_000334495.1. Classification (NCBI taxonomy): domain Eukaryota; kingdom Metazoa; phylum Chordata; class Mammalia; order Scandentia; family Tupaiidae; genus Tupaia; species Tupaia belangeri. Next base: position 147,818 of record NW_006203523.1, on the reverse strand, counting down.
GAAGTTAACATTCAATGATGTTATTGACATTTCTTCTCTCTAGCATTAAGTTGGTCATTTTCTTGGTTATCTTTTGTTCTCTTATTTCTGTATGTGTCTTTAGTTTTCCTGGTCAATCACTCCTTTCAGAACTTCTTGAAGTGTGGGTCTGCTACTGGCAAATTCTTTCAAGTCTTATTTATCTGAGAATGTTTTTATTCTACCTTTTCATAAGAAAGATAATCTTGGGAACCAGCAGTTAGCGTAATGGCTATGTTGCTGGACTCCCATGTAGTCGACTGCGGTTTGCGTCCCGGACCCGGTGGCTTAAAACTCATGCCGGGCGCATGTGCGTGTGTGCCCAAGATCCCAAGATTCTTTCTGTCTCTCTGTCTGGCTTTCTGGTGAGCACATGTGTCTTATAGCAAAAACCTCTCAAAAAAAAAAAAAAAAGAAAGAAAGATAATCTTGCAGGGTATATTAGTTTTAGTTGAAACTGTTTTTCACTTAACACCTTGAATGTATGTTCACATTCTTTCCTTGCTTGCATTGTTTCTGATGAGAGATCTGAGGTTAGCCTGATGGGATAATCTTTACAAGTAACCTGACATTTCTCTCTTGCCAATTTTAGTATATTGTCTTTGTCTGTAGATTTGACCAGTCTGGTTATGATGAGCCTTGGAGAAGATCTTCTTGGGTTGATTCTATTAGGGGTCCTTTGTATTTCTTGGGTCTGGATATTTGAATGCCTCTCTAGATTTGGAAAGTTTTCTTCCAAGATTTCATGGACTAGATTATCAGTGCCCTTATTAGTTTCCTGACCTTCTGGGATACCAATTATCTGGATGTTTGGGTGCTTAATGCTGTCTAGTATTTCTTGTATAGTATTCTCATTTTGGTGGGTTATTTTATCTTTTTTTTTGGTTGTTTTTTCTAGATCAGAAGTTTTTGCTTTCAACATTCAAGATTTGATTTTCTGCATGGACTAATCTGTTTTTAATACTTTCAAGGGATATTTTGATTTCTTGAATGGCAGCCTTCATCTATAATAACTCCATTTGATTCTTTTTTATGGTGTGTATTTGCTCTTTCAGATTATGAAAAAACTTCAACACCTCCTGGAACCTGTTGTCTCTTTTCTCCTGCATCTTCTGGAGTTCATAATCTCTCAACTCTTGCATCTTGTTTAGTTTTGTTACTATTAGTATTCTTAAGTCTCTGTCAGACATTTTCATGAATTCTACTGTACTGTGGATGATGAGGGATTGTTCTTATCCCTTAGGGGAGAGATATTTTCATGGTTTCTCATGTTTCTTGTGTGTCTGCAGTTGTTTCTTGTCTTTCTGTGATGAACTCTCTCTTCCGCAGTGCTTAGCAAGGTGGCATCAACAGTAAGATTAGGAGTTCAGATATATATATATATATATATTCATTCTTCATTAAAGCACAAATTTCAATAATCATTGAGGATTTCGATGACTTTAAAAGTATTCAGATGCTTGACTGCTGTGCACCTAGGCCTATCTAGATAATCAGTGTGTGGGGTGAAGCTTAGATTAAGAAATTAAGCTTACAAAATATAAGCAAAAAGAAATAAAACTAAAAAAAGTGTAAAAATTAAAAACTGCTCAGTGCACAAGCTCTGTGCAAACATGACAGTACACACCTCAGTTTTAAAATCGCTTCTGAAATTAATAAGTGAAAGAAAAGGCCCGAGCTGAGGGGAGGTGCTTCAAAAATTTTTTTTAATTAAAAATTTAAAGAGAGAAAGAGAGTGAGACAGACAGAGAAATAGACAGGCAGAGACAGAGAGAAGATAGAGGTTGTCCTACCTCGTCTGAATTATTTTGGGAATCTAGGATTTTGTGGAATAGATTACCAATGCCCTTATTAACTTCTTCACCTTCTGGGATACCAATTTTTCGTATATTTGGGCATTTCATGGTATCTAGTATTTATCGTGTATTATCCTCAGTTTTCTTGGCTGTTTTCTCAGTATTTTTGACAATTTCTTCTAGGTGATTGGTTTTGTCTTCTCATTCTGAAATTCAATCTTCTGCATGGTCTAGCCTGCTTTTGATTATAGCCTTCATGTCTAACAGTATCCTTTGATTCTTTTTTATGGTGTCCAATTCTTCTTTTATATCATGGAAGGACTTCCTCATTTCCTGAAGCTCAACGTCTCTTTTCTCTTGCATCTCATAGAATTTTGTTACCATAAATATTCTATTTTTTTCTTACATCATAGTAATATGATCTAAATTTTCCCTACTTGGAGACAGGTTACATTGTTCCCTTGGTGGGGATGTACTACTTGATTCTCTCATTCTTAAGGCTTTTCTTCAATTTTTACTCATTTGTTAATGTATTCACTTCTGGTTAATTTATTGGAGAGGGATTCAGTTACTGTGAACTCGTGCATTTCCCCCACTGAGAAATAATTTGGTGCTATTTTCTCCCTTCTCCTAAATCCTCAAATGTGGAAATCAGAGGTGGAGTTTTGCAATCAGATTTATGAAGGGGAATCTCACTAATTTTGCAACAACTACAATGATGAGCAAAGAATTCACCAAAACTCACAATGCTCAGATCGTTAGCTTCTGTGCACTTAATTGTCTCTAGGCTGAGGGTATGGGCCAAGTAGTAAAATAGAAAAGTAAGGTAAAGAAAAAGAAGGTAGGAAATAGAAATAGGGAGAGAAGGGGGAAAAAAAAGAAGGAAAGTACTAGAGGAAAAAAGGAAAAAAAAACACAAAAAAGGAAATTGGGATGAAAATGGAAAACTGTGGTGCACCTGCACGCTGCACAAAGGCCAAAAACAGGCAAATTTGGAGGTGGCTAGAGCTTTTTGTCTTAGGTGAGAAAAAAAAGACAGAGATAGAAACACAGTAAATGGATGTAAGTACCAGATATAGTGTGTGCGAAAAAGTAGGGTCTGAGGAAGGACATTTAGAAGAAAAATAGAGAAGAAAAGCATTAATGGGACAAAGAACTGTGGTATTATCTGTTGAAGATATTTTATAGTTTTATCACCTAGACTAGGGAGAAATGTTCACATGTTGAAATATTCACTTTGTAAGCTAAATAATGTGATTGAATGTATAAAAGAAAAATGAAATAAAAAATAAATAAAAAAAAGAGGGTAGAGAGATGATTTTTCAAAAAGAAAAAAATGTTAGAAAGGACAGAGGATAGCAAGAGGGAGCAAAGCAGCTATCCTACCTGGCTAGTGCTGGGTCTGGCAGGGGGAAACTGGCTGGGGGAGACTTCACAGCTGTGAAGTTGAACCCAGAGGTTAAAAACAGGTGAACTTGGATGTGGCCACCAGCTTTCTGTCCTGGATAGTGCTGGGTCTGGGAAGGGGACACTGGCTCAGACATAAAACCTGTTGCTTTTTGTTGCTGCTGTTGTTTAACAGCTGACACAGATATTTTGGCATGTTACTATGCTGCTTAGTTACCCTGAACACATTTTTTTTTTTGAGAGGTTTTCGCTATAGGGCACGTGCACTCGCCAGACAGACAGAGAGAGACATAGAGACAGAAAGCGAGAAATCACCCCCCAGGGGGGATGGTCACACCGCAATCCCTTCTCCTCCATTCTCCTCTCGGGATCCTGGGCACGCACACACACGCACCCGGCATAAGTTTTAAGCGACCGTGACCGGGACGCGAACCGTGGTCGACTACGTGGGAGTCCAGCAACATAGCCATTACACTAACTGCTGGTTCCCAGAACACATTATTTTTTCAGTGAATTAATGACATGTCAATATTTTTGACTGCTAAACTTATGTTTAAATAGGTGTAAAAAGTGATTCCTTATTGATAGCATATAAATTCAGAGTCAGCAATGATGGTGATGCCAGACAACTACAAACTGTCCACATGAGTGGTAAAATATTTACTTTTTAGTAGTTCAATGTTCACAATTTTATTTCATGCAGAAAATTATTTAAAGTATTAAATAAAATTACCATAAAGCTATTTGTATACAATGTATGAATGAAACACAAATCAATTTTGTGTTTAGACTTGGGTCCCATGCTAAATATATCTTATTACATATATGCAAATATTCTAAAATCCAAAAATATCTGAAACACTTCTGGTCCCAAGCATTTTGGATAATGGATACTTGATTTATAACTTTAATTTTTTGAAATATCTTTGTCTGATTTTAATATGAGAGTAGTATTGATCTCATAGAATGAGTTAGAAAATATTCTCTCTGCTTAAATTTATTGGAATAGTTTGTAGAAAATTGGTACAATTTATTTATTAAATGTTTAGTAGAATCAGCAGTGAGCCCATACGGGCCTGGTACTTTGTTTTTGAAAAGACATTAGTTATTCTTTTTTAATTTTTTCAGTAGTTATAGACTTGGGGCCAGCAGGTGGCATAGTGGTTAAAGGTGCCCAATTCAAGCCCCGAACCCACTGACTTGAAACTCACGCCAAGCATGTGTGCGTGTGCCCCCAAAATTCCAAGAAGATAATGGAGAAGGAATTGTGTTCTAGCTCTCCCTGAAGGGGAGTGATTTCACATTTTTCACTTTCTCGCTTGACTGTCTCTCTCTGTCTGTCCAACTAGTGTATGTTCCCTATGGCAAAAACCTTTTTAAAAAGTAGTAATACAGTGTATTCATGCTGGAAAGTTCATTTTGTATGCTATAAAGATGTATAGTAATTGAATCTTTAAAATAAAATTTTGAAAATATTTTTTAAATCTCTAAAGATTGTTTTCCTTTTAATGTCCATTGTCTCTAGGCTGATTTTAATATGAGAGTAGTATTGATCTCATAGAAAGAGTTAGAAAATATTCTCTCTGCTTATATTTATTGGAAGAGTTTGTAGAAAGAGTTTGGATCAATAGTGATGAATCCTCTTTCATTTTAAATTGTCTGAAATTGATATAGCTGTTGTAGCTTTCCTTTAATTAGTATTTGTATGGTATATCTTTCTCTATCCTTTTAATTTTTAAAAAGTTTATTTATTTCATAAGAGCTAAAAATAGAGAAAGACAGAGAGAGAGAAAGAGAGAGGCACCCTCAACAGGGCCTCAACTGGGCCAACTGTGATTTCTCTCCTTCCCACCCTGCCCAGCTTTCCCAGCCTTCCCAGCCAAACAAGATCATGAGTGCATGCATCTAGTGTGTACAGGTTGGATGAGGAGCTGGTCCTACAATCCAACATATGAATCCAACATAACTTAATCAACTCATTTCTTCTATGCCACCAAGGTGACCTGACCTATTCATACCTTTACTTTTAATCTATCTGTGTTTTTAATTTAATGTGGGTTTTCTGTGGACAACAGTTTGGACTTGGTCTTTTCTGTCCAATCTGACAGTCTCTGTCTTTTAATTGGTTATTTAGACCACTGATATTTAGTATGATTATTAATATAAGTGGATTAACCTCCATCATATTTGTTATTGTTTTCTATTTTTCCCTTCATATTTTGCTTCTTTTTGTCTTCCCCATCTTTTCTGCTTTCTCTGGTTTTAATTGAACATTTTATATAATCCTATGTGTTCTTCTCTCTTAGCACATCAGTTATACTTCCTTTATTTACTTCTGTTAGTGGTTATTATTGACTTTCAGGATATATTTACAACTAATTAAGCCCTCTTTCAAATTACTTTATACTACTTCACATGTACTACGAGTACCTTTTAAACAAGCTCTATTAATTCTTCCTTCATATTCTTTAACACAGTGTCATCATTTTACATATTCATAAGGTATTATTACAAAAAAATTATTGACAATGTTATTTTTTTAAATGGGTAATGTGCTAAATCAATTAAAAATAAGTGAAATAAAATATTTCTTTTTACCTTCATTTTATTCCTTCCCTAATGGTCTACGTTTATTATGTAGATTTACATTTATGATCTATGTAGCCTTCCTTCCTTCTTTTTTTCTTGTTCAACTTCTTTATTTTTTTATATTTATTATTATTACTCATACATTAAATAGCTATACATCATTTAGATTGTGAAGAGACTTTACCCAGCATGATTTACACCTCAGTCCAGCCCAGTTGAGACTATTATACACATACTTGTCAACAGATAATAAGCTTATCTGTGTCCCACAAGTATCGTACGTCTCCATTTTCCCCCCAAATTTTCTTTCTTATGCTCTTCCACTCCCACACCCTCTTTCCACTTTGTCTCTAGCACCCATTACAATTTTTAATACTTTTATGTTCTCCAGTCTTTCAGTCTCTATCATAGAGTGCAGGCAGTTGGTATATGTTAAGTGGCGACATACAATGTTTCTCTTTCGTAGTCCAACTTGCTTCACTCAGCATCAAATCTTCCATATTCATCCACTTTCTATCAAGTTTCAGAGCCTTGTTGTGTTTTTATGGCTGAATAGTATTCCATGGAGTATATGTGCCACAATTTTTCAATCCATTTATCAGTTTGTGGACATTTGGGTTGGTTCCAAGTCTTAGAAATTGTGAATAATGCTGCAATGAAAATAGCTGTGCAAGCACTTTTCCAACTGAGTGCTCTCCTGTCCTTACGGTAGATACCCAGGAGTGGAATTGCTGGATCATATGATAGTTCTATTTGAAGGTCTTTGAGGAACATAACATCCATATTGTGCTCCCCAGTGGCTGGACCAACTTACAATCTCACCAACAGTGCAGGAGTGTTCCCCTTTCACTTATCATTATTTTTTTGTTTGTTTATTTTTGTTTTTGTTTATTTAATCTTTGGCAGTCTGACATGGGTTAGGTGGTATCTCATTGCAGTTTTGATCTGCATGTCCCTTACAATGAGGGATGTTGAGCATTTCTTCATATGCTTTTTGGCTGTTCATATGTATTCTTTAGAGAGTTGTTTATTCAGCTAATTTTACCATTTTTCTAATAATTTTTTTTGGAGAGGTTTTTGCTATAGGGCACATGCGCTCGCCAAACAGACAGAGAGAGACATAGAGACAGAAAACAAGAAATC
>NW_006203523.1:128642-140801 GCF_000334495.1 Tupaia belangeri chinensis | reverse complement strand
GTTGACTACGTGGGAGTCCAGCGACATAGCCATTATGCTAACTGCTGGTTCCCAGCTAATTTTACCATGTTTTAATTGGGTTAATCATTTTCTTCTTGGTAAGCTGCTCGAGTTCCCTATGTATTCTAGTTATCAGTCCCTTATCTGAGACACAATTAACAAAAATGCTCCCCCATTCTGAGGGTTGTCTCTTCACCCTAATTATGGTGTTCTTTGCTGTGCAGAAACTCCTTAATCTGATGTAATGCCACCTGTCTATTTGGGGGATTATTGCTTATGCTTTGGGGGTCTTGCTTAAGAAGTCTTTACACCAATATCACCCAGAGTTTCCCCAGTGTTTTCAATAAGTAGTTTTATAGTTTATGGTCTTAATTTAGAGCTTTGATCCACTTTGAGTTGATTTTTGTTAATGGTGACAGATAGGGATTCAGATTCACCTTTCTGCAAGCAGATACCAGATTTTCCAACACAGTTTGCTAAAGAGGTTTCCCTTTTCCCACTGGATTGACTGGCATCCTTTGTCAAAGATGAGTTGGATGTATGTTTTGGGGTTTATTTCTGGAGTCTCTACTCTGTTCCATTGGTCCTTGTGTCTATTTTTGTGCCAATATTATGCTGTTTTGATTATCACATCTTTGTAATATATTTTTGGGTCAGGAAGTGAGATGCCACCTACTCCAGTCTTCTTGTGTTGGATGGCTTTAGCAAAATGGGGTCTTTTATGGTTTCAGACAAATTCTATGATTGTCCTTTGTAGATCTGTGAAGAATGTCTCTTGTAATTTTATAGGGATTGCAGTAAACAAGTAGATTAATTTAGGTAGGATTGCCATTTTGATTATATTGATTCCTTCCTTCTAAAAAATTTCTTGTCTGCTGTTCCTCTGGGTTCAGGTTCATGGCTGTGACATCTCCCCAACCAGAGCCTCCCCTTCCAGACTCCAGTGCTAGTTAGGGCAGAAAGCACCAAAACAATTCCATCTCTGACTCTGCTGTCCCTCTGAGTGCTGCTTCATGGCTGTGAATCCCCTTCAATCAGGCCCTCCACTTCCAGACTCCAGTGCTAGTCATGAAGGCTAGTGTATCTCTCCATCATGTTCTTCTCTATCACTTATGATTTTTTTTCTCTTTTTAAAAAAGAACTGGGAACCAGCAGTTAGCATAATGGCTATGTCGCTGGACTCCCACATAGTTGACAGCAGTTCGCGTCCCGGACCCAGTGACTTAAAACTCACACCGGGCGCGTGTGCGTGCATGCCCAAGATCCCGAGAGGAGAATAGAGGAGAAGGGATTGCGTCATGACCATCCCCCCTGGGGGGTCATTTCTTGCTTTCTGTCTCTCGGTCTCTCTCTTTCTGTCTGGCGAGTGCACGTGCCCTATAGCGAAAACCTTTCCAAAAAAAAAAAAGAACTTACTGCCCTGTTTGTGTCTTTCTCTTGCTAATTTGTCTCTTCTTTCCTCACCTAGGATAGAAAGTATCCAGGTACCTCCATCTCTGCCTTTGCTGTACCTTCATGCAGAGCCCAAGTGTGCCACGCAGTTTATTTTTTAACCAAATTTTATTTTTTTGTGATGTGGTTTGTGTTCTTTTTCTCATTTTTTTGTTCTAATTCTTTCTTTCTTTTTTCTTTGCTTTTTCTACCTATTTCTGTTTTCTACTTTCTTATTTTTTTTTACCTTACTTTACAGTTTACTGCTCAGCCCTTATGCACTGCTTACATAGTGCATATACAAGGTGCATTGTAGCTAAGTATCTGAACATTGTGAGTTTTAGAGAATTCTTCGCACCTCACTATAGAGGTTGCAGAAAGAATGAAATTGCTCTTTATAAATCTGATTTCACAACTCCTGTAATTCTCACACTGGAGAAGAAAGGTGAAAATATCACCAAATTATTTCACAGTAAAGTGAAACACATGAGCTCACAGAGAATTCTTATCCAACAAGTTAGCCAAAAGTGAATACATTACCAAATGACTAAAAGTCAGAGAAGAACCTCAAGGATGAGAGAATAAAGTAATACATCTTCAGTCAGGAAACAATTTAACTCATCTCCAAATAGGGAACAATTAGAGGATATTATCAAAATGTCAGAAAACATATTGAAAATATTTATGATAACAAAACTCTATGAGATGCAAGAGAAAAGAGACATTGAGCTTCAAGAGATGAGAAAGTCCTTCCATGATATAAAAGAATTGAATACCATAAAAAAAGAAGCAAGTGGAACTGTAAAATATAAAGGTTGTAATGCGGGAATTCAAAACCGCCCTTGAAAGTATTAAAAGCAGGTTAGATCATGCAAAAGATTGAATCTCAGAAATAGAAGACAAAACTTCTGACCTAGAAGAAATAATTAAAAATATGGAAAAAACAACCAAGAAAATTGAGAATTATATTTGAGAAATACTAGATGCTATAAAATACAAAAACATCTAAATAATTGGTATCCCAGAATGTCATGAAACTAATAAGGGCATTAATAATCTATTCCATGAAATCCTGGAAGAAAACTTTCCAAGTCTAGAAAAGCATTCAAAAATTCAGACGCAAGGGACCAGCAGTTAGCGTAATGGCTATGTTGCTGGACTCCCACGTAGTCGACCGCAGTTTGTGTCCCAGACCTGGTGGCTTAAAACTTATGCCGGGCACGTGTGCGTGCATACCCAAGATCCCAAGAGGAGAATGGAGGAGAAAGGATTGTGGTGTGGCCATACCCCCTGGGGGTGATTTCTCACTTCCTGTCTCTCTGTCTCTCTCTGTCTGTCTGATGAGTGCATGTGCCCTATAGCATAAACCTCTCAAAAAAAAAAAATTCGGACCCAAGAACTACAAAGAATCACAAATAGATTCAATCCAAGAAGATCCTCTCCACTACACATCATAGTTAGATTGGTCCAAAACCACAAAGAAAAGATACTAAGATTGACAAGAGAAAAACGTCAAATGAATTACAAAGGCTATCCCATCAGGTTAATACCAGACTTCTCATTGGACACAATGCAAGCAAGGAAAGAATGGAAAAGTATACTCAAAATGTTAAATAAAAAACAATTTCAGGAGCAGCACTTAGCATAATGGCTATGTCACTGGACTCCCATGTAGCTGACCGTGGTTCCAGTCCCAGACCTGGTGGCTTAAACTCACTCCAGGTGCATGTACGTGCGTGCCCAAGATCCCAAGAGGAGAATAGAGGAGAAGGGATTGTGGTGTGGCCATCCCTCCGGGGGGGGGTGATTTCTTGCTTTCTGTCTCTCTGTCTCTCTCTCTGTCTTTCTGGTGAGTGCACGCGCCCTATAATAAAAACCTCTCAAAAAAAAAAGTAAAAAGAAAAACAATTTCAACCAAGATTATCCATCATGAGAAAAGAAGATAAAAAGCATTCTTGGATAAACAAATCCTAAAAGAATTTACCAACTCCAGACCAGCTCTTCAAAAAATTCTGAAAGGTGTACTATACCAAGAAAAGTAAATACAGACAGCAATAAGAGAACAAAAACCAACCAATAATATGGCTAACTTAATGGCAGAAGAAAGTCTAGATATTTTTATAACAATGTTGAATGTTAATGGATTAAATTTTCAAATCAAGAGACACAGACTTGCTGAATGAATTAAAAATCAGAAACTCTCCATCTGCTGCCTACAAGAAATGCATCTTGTGAATAAAGACATACATAGATGAAAAGTGAAGGGCTGGAAACAGGTATTCCATGCAAATGGAAAGCAAAGAGTGCAGGAGTTGCTATACTGATTTTGGACATAATAGTCTTTAAACCAAAAACCATAAGAAGAGACAAAGAATGGCATTATATAGTAGTAAAAGTGCTAGTTCTCCAAGAAGATATATGGCTTATAAATATCTATGTACCTAACTTGGCAACACTTAAATATGTAAAGGAAAGACTGCTATATATAAAAGAAGAGATAGATTGTAACACACTCATTTTTGAAAGTCTCAACATACCATTATTTACTTTATACAGGTCAATGAGACAAAAAATAAGCAAAGAGATTCAGAATCTAAATGATACAATATATCAGATGGATTTGATAGACATCTATAGAACTTTTGACCTTAAAAACAAAATATACACTTTTCTCAGCCCTGTATAGTATTTTCTCAAAGACTGACCATGTGATAAGGTACAACAAAGGCATAGAAACTATATCCAACATCTTCTCCAACCATGAAAAATTAAACTTGATATTAATCTCAGGAAAAACCCTTGAAAATACCTGAATACATGGAAATTAAATAACCTACTTTTGAATGACTTCATAACTACTGAAGAGAGATTAAGATTGACATCAAAAGACTCATGAAAACAAATTATAATTAGTACACAATTTTCCATAATTTATGTGAAGGTACAAAAGCAATCATAAGAGGAAAGCTCATAGAAATTAGTATGCACACACAAAAAAGATGGATAGGTGGCAAAAAGACAAACTAACATCATGCCTCAGGGAATTGGAAAAATTCCAAGAGAAATGCAATAATAGAGCTTTGAACAAAATAAATTAAATAGAAAATAAATGGACCATACAGAAAATAAATGAAGGCAAAAGCTGGTTCTTTGAAAAGATAAATAGATTGACACACCATTAGCTAGACTAATTAAGAAGAGAGAAAAGAACCAGATAGATCAAATTCACAATGAATCAGGCAACATTACAACAGGCATAATAGAAATTTAAAACATCATTAGAAGATATTATAAGTGACTATTCGTCAACAGATAAGAAGACCTGGATGAGATGGAGAAATTCCTGGACACATATAATCTACCAAGATTGACTCAGGAGATCATAGAAAGCCTGAATATACCTGTAACAAGCAATGAGATTGAATCAGTAATAAATAACCTCCCAAAAAAGAAAAGTTCAAGTTCCAATAGCTACACTGCTGAATTTTACCAAACTTTTAAATAAAAGGTAACCCCCATTCTACACAAACTGTTTCTAGAGATCCAAAAGAAAGGAACCCTTCCAAATTCATTCCATGAATCCTTCATTACCCTCATTTCCAAAACGGATAAGGATATAACAAAAAATGAAAACTACAGACTGATATCTCTGATGAGTATAGATGCAAAAATTCTCAACAAGTTACTTGCTAACCATATTCAATATCATATAAAAAAAGGTTATTCATCACAACCAAGTTGACTTTATTCCAGGACTGCAAGGATGATTTAGCATATGCAAAACCATAAATGTAATATGCCATATCAACAGGAAAAAAAAAACATGTGATCATTTTGATTGAAGCAGAAAAGGCATTTGACAAAATACTGCATTCCTTTATGATTAAGACTCTCAGTAAAACTGGCATACAAGGATCATTTCTCAGCATAATAAAAGCCATCTATGAAAAATCTATAGCTAACATTATACTGAATGGGGAAAAGCTGAAAGCTTTTCCACTTAAAACTTGTACTAGACAAGGCTGCCCACTTTCTTTGCTCCTATTCAATATAATTCTAGGTGCTAGCCAATTCAATCAGACAAGAGAAGGAAATAAAAGTCATTCCAAGAGGGAAAGAAGAGCTGAAATGATCTCTGTTTGCAGGTGACATGATTGTATATATGGAAGACCCAATAGTATCCATGAAAAAAATCTTCTCAAAGTAATAAATGCATACAGTAAAGTGGCAGGATACAAAATTAATTTACAAAAACCTATAGAATTTCTATACACAAACGATAAGCAGACAGAGAGAGAAGAGAAGAAAGTAATGACATTTACCATAGACAAAATAAGTACAAAATACCTAGGAATAAAACTAACCAAGGAAGTCAAAGACTTTAAGTCTATAAGGAAAACTATGAAAACTTTAAAAAGAAAACCTAAATAGACACAAAAAGTGGAAGGACATCCCATGTTCTTGGATTGGCAGAATTAATATAATCTAAATGGCAATCCTTCCCAAATTAATTGACACATTTAATGCAATCTCTATGAAATTACAAGAGACATTCTTCATAGATCTAGGAAAGACAATCATATAATTTGTCTAGAATCATAAAAGACCCTATATTACCAAAGCCATTCTGCGCAAGAAGAGTGGAGTAGGTGGTGTCTCTCTTTCTGAACCCAAAATATTTTACAAAATTGTGATAATTAAAACAGCATGGTATTGGCACAACACAGACTAAAGGACCAATGAAACTTAATAGAGACTCCAGAATTAAACCTCAAAACATACAACCAACTGATATTTGACAAAGGCTACCAGTCAATCCAGTGGGAAAAGGGAAACCTCTTTAGCAAATGGTGCTGGAAAAACTGAGTTTCCACCTGCAAAAATATGAATCTGAACCCCTATCTATCACCATTAACAAAAATCAACTCAAAGTGGATCAAAGATTTAAACCTAAGACTGCAAACTATAAAACTACCGGTGGAAAACACAGGAAACTCTGGGAGACATCAAGGTAAGCAAAGACCTCTTAAGCAATACACCCAAACCACAGTCAATAATCCCCAAAGAAGACAAGTGATATTACATCAGATTAAGGCATTTCTGCACAGCAACGGACACAGTAATTGGTGTGAATTGACAACCATTGGAATGGAAGAGAATTTTTGTTAACTGTGCCTCAGATAAGGGACTGATACCCAGAATACACAGGGAATGCAAGGTGCTTACCCAGAAGAAAATGAGTAACCCAATTAAAAGATGGGAAAATGGGCTGAATAAACAAATCTCTAAGGAAGACATGAATGGCCAAAAAGCATGTGAAAAAATGCTCAGCATCCCTCTTCATAAGGAAGATGCAGATCAAAACCTCAATGAAATATCACCTAAATCCAGTGAAGATGGTGAAGATTAAAAAAAAAAAAAGTGGTAGGTGCTGGAAGGAATGTTGTGAAAGGGGAACACTCCTACATTGTTGGTGGGAATCCAAATTGGTCTAGTCACTCTGGAGGACAATATGGAGTTTCCTCACAGACTTCAGGTAGAATTACCATATGATCCAGCAAATCCACTCCTTGGTATCTACCCAAAGGACAGGAGAATGCTCAGTCAGAAAAGCGCTTGCACAAATATATTTATTGCAGCATTATTCAAGATTGCTAAGACATGGAATCAACCCAACTGTATATAAACAGATGAATGGATTGAAAAAGTGTGGCACATATACTACAAGGAATGTCATTCAGCCATAAAAACCAACAAGGCCCTGGAATTTGATAGAAAGTGGATGAATATGGAAGATTTGTGACTGAGTGAAGCAAGTCAGGCTATGAAACAGAGACATTGTATGTCTCCACTTAACATATACTGCCTGTCTACACTCTATGGCAGAGACTGAAAGACTGGAAGACATAAAAGCATTGAAATTTCTTATGGACACTAGAGACATTGTAGGAGAGTGTGGGCATGGAAGAGCATAGGAAAGGAAATTTGGGGGAAAAATAGAGAGGTAAGACAGTTGTGCGACACAGATATGGTTTATTATCTATTGATGAGATTCTGTATATTATTCTCCACTGGGCTGGACTGAAGTGTATATCATGCTGTGCAAATTCTCTTTACAACCTAAACGATGTATAGTGATTGAATGTATAAGTAATAATAATAAATAAATAAGTTTTTAAAAATTTCTTGTAATATTTATTACAAAATAGATACACTAGTCACAATTTTCTTCAATTCAAAAAAAATATTTTATTCATTATAACATATATGCATGTGTGTATGTGTGTGTGAGAGAGAGATAAATCATTCACAATTGGGCCTGTTAATTTCACAATCTTTTATACTCCAGTTCTCTATCTCATCAGGAACTTGAGTATATGTGTACATACCAGGCATGTTGCTGCCAGGGCCAGGATTCAAACCCTAATTGACTATGTGGTATCCTATTTCCTCTGCACAGTGCTTAAATGCTAGGCTATGGGGCTGGTTAAATTTATTTTTTTGTCTTCACTATTTATTTCCCTCACTTTTAAAAGGTAAATTTGCTGGATATAGCATTCTACTTTAGTGTTTTTAAGACTTTAAATATTTCGGGACTAGCAGTTGGCATAATGGGTACGTCGCTTGACTCTCATGTAGTAGACCAGAGTTCGAGTCTTATACCTGGTGGCTTAAACTCAAACAAGGCGCATGTGCGTGTGTGCCGAAGATCCTGAGAAGAGAATGGAGGAGAAGGGTTTGTGGTGTGGTCATCCCCCCCGGGGGATGATTTCTCATTTTCTGTCTCTCTATCTCCCTCTGTCTTTCTGGTGAGCACATGCACCCTATACCAAAAACCTCTCCAAAAAAAAAAAAAGAAGACTAAATATTTCACTCCATTTTCTCCTTGTTTACATGATTTCTGAAGAGATGTCTAATGTTTTCTATACCATTATAGAAAAGGTGTTCCTCCTTCACAAACATCACCACAAGCTGTGTTTACTGTCTAGTGTGAGTGAAAGTGTCAGAAGTTAACATTTTTTCTAGTATCTTTATTTTGATCTCCCTTGTTAGCTTTGGGTTTGCTAAGCGACTAATTTTTTTAGAATAGTCAGAGACCTGCCTTTCTTTATGTTGTAATCTTGTTACAAGAGAGAATCCATTTGCATGAAGTGGTTAAAATAGAGGAGGAGAGGAAATGTTCTACAGTCCAGTGATTAAGTCTCAGTCTTTTAATGAGTCTGTGTCCCTGGGCTGTGACTTTCATAAATACCTCTCATCTATTTAAAATGACATATTTTTTTCCATCCAGCGTACACTGTATATTGTCTCAATCAAGGACATCAACATACATGTTATTGTCCACAAATAATTTTCCATTTCTTGTTTCCTGTATGTTTTACTTCTTTTGCCCCCCATCCTTGATTCCCTATTATACATACTTTTTTTTCTCCTTGTTCACCTCCCTCCCTCATCCTATTACCCAACCCCATATTACCCCTAACCTTACCATCTCTAGTATCTAGTTGCCCTCTCTTCTATACCTTCCAATCTTTCAGTTTCTGCTATAGAACACAGACATTTGGTATATGTTGAGTAACAACATACAAAGTCTATCTTTCATAACCTTCACTTAGCTTCACTTATCATTGTCTTCCATATTCATCCACATAGTATCAAATGCCACATTTTTCAATCCAATCATCTATTTTTGGACATTTGGGTTGATTCTATGCCTCAGCAATTGTAAATAATGCTGCACTAAACATGGATTTCAGGACCAGCAGTTAGTGTAATGGCTATGTAGCTGGACTCCCATGTAGTTGACAACAGTTCGAGTCCCAGACCCGGTGGCTTAAAACTCATGCAGGGCACGTGTGCGTGCATGCCCAAGATCCCGAGAGGAGAATGGAGGAGAAGGGATTGCTGTGTGGCCATCCCCCCTGGGGAGTGATTTCTCAGTTTCTATCTCTCTGTCTCTCTCTGTCTGTCTGGTGAGTGCACGCGCCCTATAGCAAAAACCTCTCCAAAAAATAAAAATAAAAAAACACATGGATTTACACCTGTTTTTCTGACTGAGGATTTTCCTTTCCTTTGAGTAAATACCTAAGAGTGGAATTACTGGATTGCATGGTAATTCCATTTGTAGATTTCTGAGGAATCTCCATATTATTCTCTATAATAATTGCACTAATTTACATTCTCACCAACAGTGTAGGAGATTTCTCTTCCTGTCACAGCCTTGTTACCACTTATCATTTTTTTTTTTAATTTTAGGCATTATGACTGGAATTAAATGGTATCTCATTGTAATTTTGATTTACATTTCCATTATGATAAGAGATTCCAAGCATGTTTTTATATGCTTCTTAGCCATTTGTATGTCTTCTTGGAGAGTTTTTTGTTCAGCTCATTTTTCATTATTTAATTGGACTTTTTTATGGTTAAGCTGCTTGAATTCTCTGTATATTCTGGTTGTCAGTTCTTTAGGTGAGTTGTAGCTTGCAAATAGATTCTCCCACTCTGAAAGTTGTCTCCTCATTGTAATTATTGTTTCTTCTGCTATCCAGAAACTTCTCATACTAATGTAGCACCATTTGTCTATTTTTAGGACTATTGCCTGTGCTTTTGAGATCTTCTTTAAGCTGTCTTTGCCTACTCCAAGGTCTCCAAGAGTTTTTCCCCAGTAGTTTTATAGTTTGAGGTTTTATGTTTAGATTCTCAATTGATTTTGACTTGATTTTTGTTACTAGTGAGAATAAGGGCTCAGTTTCATTCTTCTACAGGTGGATATCCAATTGTCCCAGCACCATTTGTTGAAGAGATTTTCTTTTTCCCACTGTATTGTCTTTTGTCCTTTGTCAAAGATCAGTAGGATGTATGTTTTGGGTTTAATTGGGGGTTTCTCTATTCTGTTCCATTGGTCTACCTGCCTGTTTTTGCGTCAATACTGTACTGTTTTAATTATCACAGCTTTATAATATGTTTTGAGGTTAGGAAGTGAAATACCTCCTACATCATTCCCCTTGCACAGTATTGCTTTGGTAATATGGGGACTTTAATTATTACAGACAATTATTTTTTTTCTTGGAGAGGTTTTTGCTATAGGACATGTTCACTTGCCAGAAAGACAGAGAGAGACAGAAACACAAAAAGTGAGAAATCACCACTGGGGGTATGGCCACGCTGCAATCCCTTCTCCATTCTCTCAGGATCTTGGGCATGCATGCACATGCACCCAGCGTGAGTTTATTTCAATCAAACTACAACTCGAATTGCAGTCGACTACATCGGAGTCCAGTGACATAGCCATTAAGTCAACTGCTCATCCCATTCCAAACAAATTTTATTATTGTTTTCTCTATGTGAAGAATATCTCTGGTAGTTTGATTGAAATTGCTTTGAATTTGTAGATTAATCTGAGTAGGACTGACATCTTGATTATATTAATTCTTCTAAACCAGGAACATGGGATGTTTCCCCACTGTTTTCTATCATTTTTAATTCCTATATCAAATATTTTATGGTTTTACTTGTAGGGGTCTTTGACATCTTTGGTAAGGTTTATTTCTAGACATCTTATTGTTTTTGTGGTTCTTATAAATTAGATTGTTTTCTTCAATTCTATCTAAGTTTGTCCATTGCTGGTGTATAAAAATGCTATAGATTTTTGTATGCTGATTTTGTGTTCTATCACTTTACTGTATTCATTTATTACTTCCAGGAGGATTTTTTGGTCTTTGCTTTTTGTTTCATTTTTTTCTTAACGTGTGGATTTGTTTGTAATTTCTATCATCCACAAATAGAGATAATTTCACTTCTTTTTTTTATTTGGTTGCCTTTTATTTCATTCTCTTGTCTGATTGCATTGGGCTAGAACTTCCAGTACTGTTAAAAAGTAGTGGAAAAGGGGGCAGCCTTGTCTTGTTCCATTCACTATGATGTTAGCAATGGATTTATCATAGGTGGCTTTTATTGTATTGAGGAATTCCCTTCTATGCCAATTTTGCTGAGAGTCTTATTCATGAAGGAATGTTGTATTGTATCAAATGCTTGTATTGATCAATTGATATGATTCATATGATCATGTGGGTTTTTTTATTTTATTTTATTATTATTGTTATTTTAATACACTTAATACATTTGATTGATCATATGGTTTTTATCTTTCCTTTTGTTAATGTGATGTATTTCATTTTTTGAACCATTCATGAAACCCTGGAATAAAGCCTACTTGGTTATGGTGTATAATCTATTTAATGTACTGTTGAATGCAATTTGCTAGTATCTTGTTGACAATTTTTGCATCCATAATCATCAGAGCTGTTGGCCTGAAGTTTTTTGTTGTTGTCGTTATTTCTTTGTCTGGTTTTCGAATTAGAATGATGGAGTCTTCTTATTTTGAATTTGGGAGGGTTCTTCCCTTTTGAATCTTTGGAAATAGTTTAAGAAAAATTGTGTTTAGTTCTTCTTTACAAGTTTTTCAGAATTTTGATGTAAAACCATCTGCTCCTGGGTTCTTCTTTATTTCTTTTCTTTATTTCTTTTCTTTTTTTAAATTAAATTTATTTATTTGCATTCATTCACTGTACATCATTACAGCATACTAAATGAGATTTTCAATCCAGGGTACACTGTATATTGTCTCAATCAAGCACATCAACAAACATGTTGTTGTCAGCAAATAATTTTCCATTTCTTGTTTTCTGTATGTTTTGCTTTTTTTTCCACCATCCTTGATTGCCTATC
>NW_006203523.1:115169-127018 GCF_000334495.1 Tupaia belangeri chinensis | reverse complement strand
GAATCTCTTTGCCATTCTGTTGTGATCGCTGGCGCAGCAGATTCAGTAGATATTGAGGAATATTTTAACCTTAATAGTATTTGGATGTTTAGCTACAGTGCCCTTAGATCCATCTTAAAACACATTAAATGGATATTGGAGACTAGAGAGACAAGAAAAAGGAAAATGAAAAAGAGAGAGAGAAACAACAACAAAAAGAGGGAAAAAAAGACAAAAAAATTGTTATTACTGTTTTTCTTCTTTCAAAAAAAATCACAAAATAGAAAACCACATGGCTCACAAGCATGCCGTGCAAAATACCTAGTTCACAGTAGCCATGAGGAATCTTCTTCTGAAGGCCTGGCCTCTCCTGCCTGGGTGGGAGGACCAGAGAGGATTGATAACAAGATAAAAGGTGGAGCTGAGAGCAAGAGAAAAACTTTACCTTTAAAAAAATGTAAAAAAGGAAAAATTACAAAACAAAATGGGAAGGCAGAAGCAGGGAGAGACAGAAATAGAGACACAGAAACAGAGATAGAAGGCTGGGGTGTGGGGGGGCTCCCTACCATGCTAGCTTGTTTGCTGGGGTTCTTCTTTATTGAGAGACTATTACTGATTCAATCTTGTTGCTTGTTATGAGTTTATTCAGACTTTCAATTTCTTCCTGATACAATCTTGGTAAGTTATATGTGTCCAGAAATTTGTCCATCTCATTTTGTTTTTTTGTTTGTTTGTTTGTTAGTGTATAATTGTTCATAGTTGTCTCTGATGATAATTTGTATTTTTGTTATTTCTGTTGTAATAACATTTATTTCCTTGATGATTTGATTTATCTAGTTCCTTTATCTGTTCTTCTGGATTAAGGTAGCTAATGGTGTGTTTATTTTACTTATCTTCTCAAAGAACCAGCTTTTGATTTTGTTTATTTTCTGTATGGTTCTTTTATTCTCTATATAGTTCTTTTATTCTCTATTTCATTTATTTCTGCTTGAATATTATTTCTTTTCTCATGAATTTTTTTTTTCCATTTCCCTGAGTTGTGTTGTTAGGTCATTTGCCACCTTTCTTCTTTTTTCTTGTGCAGAACTAATTGTTATGAATTTCCCTCTTATGTCCACTTTTGCTTTGTCCCATAGGTTATAAACACGTTTGTTTGTTTGTTACTATTGGTTTATATGAACTTTTATTTCAGTCTTAATTTCTTCTGTAGTTCTTTTTTGTTTTTGAGAGAGAGAGAGAGAGAGAGAGAGAGAGAGCGAGAGATTTACTATAGGGTGCTTGTGTTCACCAGAGAGACAGAAAGCAAGAAATCATCCTTTGGGAGAATGGCCATGCCTCAATTCTTTCTCCTCCATTCTCTTCTAGGGATTTTGGGCATTTATGCACACATGCCTGGCATGAGTTTTAAACCACCAGGTCCTGGATTCAAACCAAAGTTGACTACATGAGAGTCCAGTGACATAACCATTGTGCCATCTGCTGGTCCCTATTTCTTCTGTAGTCCAAAGTCATTCGGGAATAGATTATTTAGTTTCTGTTTTTCTGGGGGTTTTATTGAGGGCTCTTTCTGAAGTTGCTTTCAAGTTTGATTCTATCATGGTCAAAAAAAGTTGCTCAATATAGTTTCTATATATTTGGATGTGTTAAGGCTTCTTTTGTGCCCTATCATGTGATCAATCTTTAAAAATGTTCCATGTGGGAGGTAAGGAAAATGTATATTTTGTGGTTGTTGGGTGAAATACTATGCAAATGTATGTCAAATTCATTTCATGTACAGTATCATTTAGATCTTGTATTTCTTTGTCTATTTTTTGTTTATATGATCTGTCCAGAGGACAGATGGTAATATCTTTGTCTTTGGTGAGATCCCCAACAAGTATTATGTTGCAGTCTATCTCTTCCTTGAGGTCTAACAGTCTCTCTTTGATGTACTTAGGTCCTCCAGTGTTAGGTGTATAGATGTTTACAAGTGCTAAATCTTCTTGGTGAAGAAATTCTTTCAGTACTATATAATATCCTTCTTTGTCTCTTCTTACATCTTTCACCTTATAGACTATTTTGTCTAATATCAGTATTGCAGCTCAAGCCTTTTTTTTTTTTTTTGGTTTCCATTTGCGTGGAATATCTTTTCACATCCTTTCACCTACAGTCTATGTGTCTCCTTATCAATGAGGAATGCTTCCATTTTCCTTTTTACATATTTTTGTTATAGAGCATATGCGCTCACTGGAGAGACAAAGAGACAAAAAGTGAGAAATCATCCCCTGGGGGGATGGTCATTCCACAATTCCTTCTCCTCCATTCTCTTCTTGGGATCTTGGGCACAAACACACACACGCCTAGCTTGAGTTTTAAGCCACTGGATCCAGGATTTGAACTGTGGTTTACTATGTGGGAGTCCAGCAATGTAACCATTAAGACATATGCTGGTTCTGTATTTCTTGTAGGCAGCATATAGATGGCTTCTGCTTTTGTATCTATTCAGTCACTCCATGTCTTTTAACAGAAGAATTTAATACATTAACATTCAATATTATTATTGATGTTTACAAACTTATCCCTGTCATTTTATTAGCCATTTTCTCAGGTGTTTTTTTTCTTCTTATTGTTTATCTCTCTTTAGTTTTCCTGATACAATACTCCCTTCAGTACTTCTTGTAAAGCTGGTCTAGTATTGGTGAATTCTTTCTGTTTATGTTATCTGAGCATACTTATTTGTTTTTTTTCCATTGAAAAATAATCTTTCTGTATATAGTATTCTTGGTTGAAATTGTTTTTCTTTTAATATTCTAAATACATCTTCCCATTTTTCCTTGTCTGCATTGTTTCTGTTGAGAGGTCTGACGTTAGCCTCCTATTGGGATAATCTTTATAAGTAACTTGACATTTCTCCCTTGCCTTTTTTTTTTTTTGGAAGAGATTTTATTGTCTTAGGGCACATGCACTCACCAGAGAGAGAGACAGAGGCAGAGAGAGGAAAAGTGAGAAATCACTATTCATGGGGGATTGCCACATGACAATCCGTTCTCCATTCTCCTCCTGAGATCTTGGACATCCATGCACACACACCTGGTGTGATTTTGAAGCCACCAGGTCTAAGATTTGAACTGCAGTTGGCCATGTGAGAGTCCGGTGATATAACCACTATGCTATCTGCTATATCCCGCCCTTGCCATTTTTAGAATTCTTTGTCTTTGATTTTTACCAATCTAGCTATGATGTGTTGGGGGGAGGATGATTTAATGTTGATTCTATTTGGAGTTGTTTTTATATTTTGAGTCTGAATTTTTCTGTTTTTCTCAATATTTGGACATTTTTTAGATAGTATTTTATAAAAAGAAGTTTCCCATGCCTTTAGAAGCTTCTTCACCTTTTGAAATATCCATATAATGGATATTTCATGGTGTCTAGAATTTCCCATATATTGTTCTTATTTTTTGTTTGTTTATTTTTTCATTCTTTTTGGTGGTTTGGTTTATGTTGGAGACTTTGTCTTCAAAATCAGAAATTATTTTTTTTAGTATGATATAATCTGCTGTTAATGCTTTCTAGAAAGAGTTTAATTTTTTTGTATTGTGTTTTTCATTTCTAAAAGTTCTGTCTGATTTTTTTAAGGGTGCCTATCTCTTTATGGAAATCCTTTTTCATGTCCTGAGATGATTTTATCATTTCCTGGAACTGATTGTCTGTTTTCTCTTGTGTCTTATTGAGTTTTATTGCTATGAATGTTCAGAATTATTTCTCTAACATTTCTGTGTATTTCTTCATGCGATTTATTGTTGGTGAGGGGCTACTGTGCTCACCTGGAGGAAATTTAGTTCCTTCTTTTCTCATGTTTCTTTTGTGTTTTCAACAATTTTTGGTCATCTGATCCAGTATTCACTTTTCCCTATTGGAGTAGATTCTGTAGTATTGGAAGAGGGAATTTCACCTTTACTTTCCAGGTGTTGTCCTATTGAAGGGTTATACCACTTAAAATTTATGCAGCTAATTTCAGATGGCTGACTCCTCTACCAAACTTTCAGTTCTTGATGAGGTTTGAACAAAGAAGGTATAACAGTGAAGAGTTTCAAATCACATGCTACACAAAGTGCAACATATGAGCTTGAGTACCACAAGTTCCAAAGATAATCTCAGAAGCTGAGAGTGCACTCACAAGAAGAGGTCTTCAAAAACCCTTAGTTCCTGGGTGTTTTCCTATTGGAGTGCTGTGTCTCCCAGATCAAAACAGCTAAAGGTAACTTCAGATGCTAGTCTCCTCTATCAAACTTTCAAATCTTTTTTTTTTTTTGGAGAGATTTTTGCTATAGGACACGTGCTCTCACCAGACAGAGAGAGACAGAGAGACAGAAAGCGAGAAATCACCCCCCCAGGGGGGATGGCCACGCCACAATCCATTCTCCTCTTGAGATCTTAGGCACGCATGCACATGCGCCCAGCATGAGGTTTAAGCCACCGGGTCTGGGACGCGAACCATGGTCGACTACATGGGAGTCCAGTGACATAACCATTATTCTAACTGCTGGTCCCCCAAACTTTTCAGATCTTGATGAGGTGGGAGAAAGCTAAGGAGATAAAACTTAGCAAAGAGAATCAAGTCATGCGTGTACAGTACACAGGCTGGTGTTCCATAAGTTCCAAAGTTGCTCCCAGGTACTGAGGATGTACTTATTAGAGAAGGCCTGCCAAGACCAGGCCCAGGCCCATGTCTCTCTGCTGGTGGGGTGATTACAGGCTTCTAGAGCACTGGGCAATAGAGTGTCACAAGTTCCAAAGTTGCTCCTGGGGACTGGGGGTGCACTCATGACAGGGGGCCTGCTGAGTCCAGGCCCAAATCTTCCAACAAGTGGAACATATAAACTTTATTGTTTTCAGTGATTCTATCTCAAATTCATGTTGTGGTTTAAATGGACATACTGTTTAAATTGAAATATAGTACTGTATAAGCTAAAGGATGTAGTGATAGGAAAAAATATTCTTAAGAATGTATTAACTCACCTGTATTTTAAAACACAATCATAAATTGGATTATTGTACCAACCTTCAATAAGGATAAATTCTGTCAATTAAAAAACAATACCTTAACTAAAAAGAGGTAAATCAAAATCACTTTAGAGATCAAGCACAAACAGATGGCCTGGTGTGGTTTTCAGGTTCAAGCTCTGTTGTTATGAGACTTGAATCAAACCTGCAGGGGACCCTGGGTCCCCTCAGAATTATCCCCCCAAGGGACCTGGTGGACCAGGGGACCTCCCGTACTTGGGGACCCTTGTGGGCTGCACATGGAGCTGCAGAAACATAAGGGCATCTTGAGAAATGTTGGATCTGGAAATCTACATCAGCCAGAATCTACCTGTTGCTATCATTTTCTTTCCTCAGCTTGCTGTACTTTCTCTCAGCCAAGAGAGCTGCCATCCAGCTTTCTTGAGCTCTTTTCTAATAGAAGTGTGTCTCCTCTTCATAGGAGGGCATGATTATCTCCAGTTCTTCCTCTGTGTCTTCAGCCATTTTTCTCATGGAGGTTGCAAATCTAATATATGCAGTCCATGTCTCTGGAAACTTTGTGAAGTTTCCTATCCATATCCAAGCAGTGTTTTCCTCCTCAGTGGATTTTCTCTGCTGTTGTATCACATGTTCTTGGTGTAACTCAGGCAGGATCTGAAGTTTCATCTGAAAATTCTGAATCTCACTTTCAAGCTGTGCATTTTCAAATGGCAAAGACCCATGCTCAGTTTGGAGACTATTTTTCCTGTGAGCTCTTCCTTCATTGCATTTTCTTCTTATGCTTCTTTGGGTATTTTTGCTTTGTTTGACTTCCACAGGACACATCAAAATTCTCTTCATCAAAGATACTCTTCAGATCCATGTCTGATCCATAGACAGTGTGACTGGCATTTTCTACTTCCCTCTTTAGCTCTTCCTCCAAGACCCCATGATTCCTGGGAAAATCTGACAAATTAGCAGTGTCCAACAGGTTCCCATCCCTATATTTTAATTGGCTCAGTGAATCTTTCAATTGTTTCTTTTGTGAATTCAAGGGAACCAACCTTCTCTACATCTCCTTTTTCTCCTGTACTTTTTGCTTCCATCTTGAATTTCTTGGTCTAGCACATCTGGCCTTTTTTCAAAATGAATGTTTTCACTCAGGTCATTCTCCTTTTATATGATGTTTTTCTCTGTCATTCTTTCATCTTTCTAAGATTTGCCTTGTATCAGTCACAAGGGAAAGCTTAGGAAGCTCACTTTTGTGTGCTTTTTCTAGAAAGTTTGCAGCACCCTGCAGAGAAATCCTCGGATTGTTCCTGAGGGTAGACAGGCAGATGGATGGTAATGTAGAAAGCCCAAAGTCCTCCATGGGCAACTGAAGGCTTCCTTGGATTGTGCCATGAATCTAGTGTTCTGATGCCTTCTCCTTGGACTTTGTGGTGGACAGAAAATCTTTTGCTTAACTCTTCCTCTCTTGCAGATGTATCATCTCTTAAGACCACCACAGCCCTACAGACCAGCATAACCCAATAAAGTCAAGGAATCCTCAGAGTTAGTCACTAGTTCTTGATCATCATCAGCAGATCAGCACACAGCTGCCCCAGGAATGGCCAGAGGGATATTTTGACAGCAGGCTGCAGATAGGCTCCACAGCTCTGCCTCTGCTTGCCAGTGTCCTCTTGGCCACAACTGACCACTTGGAACCCTATGAAGAGTTCTGTCTCTAAGGCAAATGCTATTTTTTAAAATGCATGTATCTACTTTCCAATAGTCCAATGGTTACAGAAATGATATTGAACTTCAATACTGATGTCTCAATCTGCAGGCGGTTCCTGGCAGTTTCCAGACATTCAATGTAGAAATGATTTGATATATCTTACTTTTGTTTTAAGTACAATATACAAGTTTATGTTCAATTTGCTTATAAGTTTACATATAATTCAAACTTTTGGTCCTGTTATCCTTTTGGGGTTGTGTAACTTTAAATGAGCCAGAGCATGGGTCTACATATAGCAAGATAATGTATAATAAAAGAAAAAATTTAGAGCTACTTTTAATATTCAGGCTATTAAGGAGGATGCTGTTTTCTAAGCTGAAGTCTCTTTTAAATTTTTAATTGACAAGTAAAAAGTATATATTTATGGTGAACATGTTTTAATATTTGTATATGCTATGAAATTTGAAGTATCTGTCTTGTTGCTTGTTGGCAGGGAAATGTTCTCAGCTCTTAGAAGCACCCACAGTTGTCTCCTATACAACACAAATAGACAATTAAGAAACACTTTCTTCCAGGTTTCTTTAGTCTGCTGTGATGGAGTTTTATATATTCATAATGTAATCATGCAAGTGACATCCCAGCACCATTTTTCAGATAACATTATCTAATCGAGGGAGCTTTATTCCATCATAATTACAGACTCTATCTCTATCCAAAGATAAGTGATTGGCCAAGTTGTGTACACCAGGGAAGAAGAAGTTTGTGGGACATTTTAGAGTTTTACCTACCAAATGTTACAGCATTCATTCATTCATTTCACAAAAATCTGGGATTTCTTATAATGTTCCAGGTAATTATGGGTGCTAAGAATATAATAGGAAAATAAGACCTCAACAATACTTGTTCGCATTGAATTGAATTTAATAGGATACAGTGGGGTAATAGGAAGTGAAGAACATAATAATAATTATAAATAATGTATGTCAAGCAGTAACAAGTGCTATAGAGAAAAAATAACTACAACAATAGAACTAGTAATTGTGGGTTTGTGAGGTAGAGATTGCATTACAAATGGGTTGGCCATCCAAGAACTTACTGAGAAAGTATTCTTTCAATAAATTCCTGAAAGAGAATAAACCAGCCATTGTAGATATAGAAGAGCTTTATAGTCAGACAGAACAGCCCAATGGCCCAAAAGCAAGAGTGTGTATGATGTGATCATAAGACATATAATGGACACAATAAGAAAGATGGTATGTATTTATGAAAGTATGTGGGAAATAGATGGGAAGACATGAGGTCCCAATATTGGAGTAAGACATTACAACACACGTCCTGCTCTTCTAGTATCTTCAGTACCTAGGTATCCTATACATTTCTCTCCTCAGGATCCAGTTATTCCTCTCTAGTTCAGATTCCAGAATTCCTGGGAGTGTGGGGAAAATGAGTTATAATTATTCATATCATTGTTTCTTTTGGGGTCACAAAGTCAACATTGCCTCTTTCTTGTACATATTTTTCTTCCTCAGGGTAGCTTATAGGACCTTAGTCACAAAAAGTAAGCTGTGTTTTAAACTGATGACATTGGCTGACTCAAAGAAGCCATACATGACAAACCTGTAGTTAACATCATAATGGGAAAAATCTAAAATTTTGATAACTAAAAACTAGGAAAAGACAAAGGTATTTGCTTTATCCACTCCTTTTCAACATAGTATTTTAAGTCTTAGCCAACACAATCAGACTAGACAGGGAAATAAGCATTCAAATAGAAAAAAATAAGTGAAAGTCTCCTTATTTGCAGATTACATGGATATATTTTTTTTTCCAATAGTATCCAACAAAAAAATAGAGTAACTCTTAGAGGCGATTAATGAATTCAGCAAAGTGTCAGGGTCAAAATAAATATTTAAAATTTGGTATCCTTTTACTCATCAATAATGAACAGACAGACAGAATTGGAAAAAGTAACTGATTTACAATAACCACAATACCAAAAATTCCTAAAAATGAACCTTACTACAGAAGTGAAATACCTCTAGAAAAAAAAAACTATAAAAAAACTGAAAAAAAAGAAATAGAGTATGAAACAAATAAAAAAAATTAGAAAGACATCCATCGTTCTTATATTGGAAGAATCAATATAATTAAAAGGTCAATTCTACCCAAATTAATTTACAAATTCATTGCAATTCCATCAAACAACCAGTGGAATTTTTCACAAAACTAGAAAAAAAACATAAAATTTGCCTGGATTTATAAAAGATCCTGTAATTTCCAAGGCAATATCTTGCAAGAATATTATAAAAGATCCTGTAATTTCCAAGGGAATTTCTTGCAAGAATATAAAAGAAAAATAAAATAAGAGGAATTTCACTACCCTACCTCAAAATATATCACAGAGCTGTGTGACCTAAAGCAACATGGTACTGGCACAAAAACAGATGCATAGATTAATCAAATAGAATAGATAATCCAGAAATAAACCCCAAATTTGCATCTAATTGATTTTTGACAAAAGACAAAAGACAATTCATTGGACAAAACAAAGTATTTTTCTTTATTTTTTTTCTGTAGAGTGCATGTCCTTGCTAGAAAGACAGGAGAGAGAGAGAGAGAGAGAGAGAGAGAGAGGAAAAGTGAGAAAAAACTTCCAAAAGTGGATGATCACTTTGCAATTCCTTCGTCTCCAGTCTTCTCTCAGAATTTTGGGCACACATGCACCACAAACCCAGCATGATTTTCAAGCTGCTAATGCAGGACTTGAACCATACAGTTGATCATATAGGATCCAGTGCCTTAACCTCCATGCCACCTGCTGGCCCAAGAAAGTCTTCAACAAATGGTGCTGCAAAAACTAGATATTGCCTCCAGAAAAATAAAACTGGCTCCTTATCTCTCACCATTAACAAAAATGGATTAAAGATTTAAATGTAAAACCTAAACTATACACCTACTAGTTGAAAACATAGTGGAAGCACTTGAAAACATTGAAGTAGGCAAAGATTTCTTAAACAAGATTGTAAAGATCACTAAACAATCCCAAAAATAGATAAGTGGGATTATGTTAACTAATGTTAAATATCTTCTGCATAGCAAAGAAAACAATGCTTATAGTGAGTAGATAACCTAAAGAATATGAAAATAGATTTGCAAACTATGACTCAGTTAAGTGACAGATAACCAGAACTCAAGTAACTCAACTGCATAAAAACTAATAATTGCATTAAAAACTGGGCAAACAAGCTGAGCAGACAGATCTCAAAGGAAGACATGAATGGCCAAAAATCATATAAAAATGTTCAATATCTCTTAGCATAAGGGAAATAAAATCAAACCACAATGAGCTATCAATTATTCCCTATCAAAATGGCTAAAATCAAAAAAGGAAAGAATGACACATACTGGCACAACTGTGGTGAAAAGGAAACCCTCCTGTACTCTTGATACAAGTGTAAATTAATACAATCTCTGTGGCAAACAATATGAAGGTTCTTCAAAAATTTACAAATCAAACTATCATATGGCCCAATAATCCCACTCCTTGGTATTTACCCAAAGGACAGGAGAGCACTCAGTCAGAAGGACACCTGCACATCCGTTTATTACAGCATTATTCACAATAGCTAGGACATAGAATCATGCAACAACTGATGACAGTATTTTTAAAATGTGGCACATATACATACTGGAATTCTATAAAGAGCAGAGAGACTCTGTCATTCAATGCAAAGTGGATTAATCTAGAATGTGTAACGCTAAGTGAAACAAGCCAGACTATGAAAGACAACACCATGTGTTCCCACCCAATATATGCTGCATATCTGCATTGTGTGGAAAAAAATGAAAAGATTCAAACACATCATAATAGTAGGGAGGACAGTTGTAGCTACAAGACGCTATATGGGAGGGGATTGGATAGTAGAGGGTAGGTAGAAGGTACTCAGTAAAAAAAAAAAAAAACATTTAACAGACAGAGAAATATAAGATTCTTTGTTGAAAATGAAGTATATTAGTTTTTTTTTTTTGAGGGGGGGTTTGGAGAGGTTTTTGCTATAGGGCATGTGCGCTCGGCAGACAGAGAGAGACATAGAGACAGAAAGCAAGAAATCACCCCCCCCCAGGGGGATGGTCATGCCACAATCCCTGCTCCTCCATTCTCTTCTCGGGATCTTGGGCACGCACGCACACGTGCCCAGCGTGAGTTTAAGCCACCGGGTTCAGGACGCGAACCACAGTCAACTACGTGGGAGTCCAGCGACATGGCCATTATGGTAACTGCTGTTTCCCAGTATTTTTAACTTGTTTTATGATACACTACATGCATGCCATGAAAAACAATGTTGTATGACACAAAGATGTGTGGCAATGTGAATGAGAAAATTTTAAAAAGTAAAAGAAAGAGAACTGTTAGCCAGGTGCCAAGGTGTAGGAAGGACAATTTACACTGCCTAATAATTGAACCTTTCAAATTTTCAGTCATGGAAATGTATCACTCATTTGAAAAATGAACACAATGTCAGAAGGTTCCACATGGCTCCAGTGAACTAGATTTTTAAGGAAATGAAGGTTTTCTACTTATAATTCAGGCTCCAACAAACGAGCTAGTGGCAGAATTACCTGAGACTTCAGCAGATGTTTCCACATGGCTCCAGTGAACTAGATTTTTAAGGGAAGGAATAATTTCTACTGATAATTCAGCCTCCAACAAGCAAGCTAGCGGTAGGGAGCCACCCCATGCACTCTCAGCCTTCTATCGCTGTCTCTAGGTTCCTGTATCTCCCTGCTTCTGTCTTTGTGTGTGTGTGTGTGTAATTTTCCCTTTTTACACTTTTTTTTAAAAGGCACAGTTTTTCTCTGGCTCTTAGCTCCTACTTTTTTCTTGTTAATTATCGCTCTGCTCCTCCCAACCAGGCAGAAGAAGCCGGGCCTTCAGGAGAAGGTTCCACATGGCTCAAGTGAACTAGATTTTTCAGGGAATGATGATTTTCTACTGATAATTCAGCCTCCAACAAACGAGCTAGCGGCCAAAGAACCTGGACTTTCAGGAGAAGGCTCCACATGGCTCCAGTGAGCTAGATTTTTAAGGGAATGATTTTCTTTTCTTTTCTTTTTTTTGAGAGGTTTTTGCTATAGGGCACGTGCGCTCACCAGACAGACAGAGAGA
>NW_006203523.1:111111-113840 GCF_000334495.1 Tupaia belangeri chinensis | reverse complement strand
ACAAAGGGGCTAGCGTTAGCGAGCCCCCCCCCCTCCGAAACCCCCAGCTTTCTATGTCTGTCTCTAGTTTCCTGTCTCTCCCTTCTACTGTCTCCCCCTTTGTTTTTTTGTAATTTTTCCTTTTTATACTTTTTTTTTAAAGGCACAGTTTTTCTCTGGCTCTTAGCTCCACCTTTTTTCTTGTTAATTACTGCTCTGCTTCTCCCATCCAGGCTGAAGAAGCCGGGCCTTTAAGAGAAGGTTCCACATTGCTGCAGTGAACTAGAGTTTTCAGGGAATGAAGATTTTCTACTGATAATTCAGCCTCCAACAAACGAGCTAGCGGCAGAAGAAGCTGGGCGTTCAGCAGAAGGTACCACATGGCTCCAGTGAACTAGATTTTTAAGGGAATGAAGATTTTCTACTGATAATTCAGCCTTCAACAAATGAGCTAGCGGTAGGGAGCCCCACACCCCACCCCCAGCCTTCTATATCTGTCTCTCGGTTCCTGTATCTCCCTGCTTCTGTCTTCCCTTTTTTTTTCCTTTTTACACTATTTTTTAAAGGCACAGTTTTTCTCTGACTCTTAGCTCCAACTTTTTTCTTGTTAATTATCACTCTGCTTCCCCCATGCAGACAAAAGAAGCTGAGTCTTCAGGAGAACGTAAGCAAACTAGATATTTCAGGGAATGAAGATTTTCTCCTGATAATTCAGCCTCCAGCAAATGAGCTAGTGGTAGGGAGCCACACACACACACACCCCCGCACCTCCAGCCTTCTATCTCTGTTCCTGTGTCTCGGTTCCTGTCTCTTCCTGCTTCTGTCTTTCTTTTTTTTGGTAATTTTTCCTTTTTGCACTTTTTTTAAAAGGCACAGTTTTTCTCTGGCTCTTAGGTCCACCTTTTTTCTTGTTAATTTTCCCTCTGTTCCTGCCACCCAGGCAGAAGAAGCTAAGCCTTCAGGAGAAGATATGACTATGACATGACTCCAGTGATCTAGATGTTTCAGGGAATGAAGATATTCTACTGATAATTCAGCCTCCAACAAACGGGCTACAGGTAGGGAGCCCCCTCCCACTGTACACCCAGCCATTTATCTCTCTCGGTTCTTGTAACTCACTGCTTCTGTTTTCCCCTTTTTTTTGTAATTTTTCCTTTTTACACTTTTTTTAATGGCACAGATTTTCTCTGGTTCTTAGCTACCACTTTATTCTTGTTAGTTATCTTTCTGCTCTTCCCACCCAGAGAGAAGAAGCCGGACCTTCAGGAGAAGGTTCCACATGGCTCCAGTGAACTAGATTTTTCAGGGAATGGAGATATTTTTACTGATAATTCAGTCTCCAACAAATGAGCTAGCAGCAGATGAACCCAGGCCTTCAGAAGGTTCCACATGGCTCCAGTGAACTAGATTTTTAAGGGAATGAAGATTTCCTACTGATAATTCAGCCTCCAACAAATGAGCTAGCAGTAGAGAGCCCCCCCTGCTCCCCCAGCCTTCTATCTCTGTCTCTCTGTTCCTGTCTCTCCCTGCTTCTGTCTTCCCTTTTTCTTTTGTAATTTTTCCTTTTTACACTTTTTTTAAAAGGCACAGATTTTCTCTGGCCCTTAGTTCCGACTTTTTCTTGTTAATTATTGCTCTGTTCTTGCCACCCAGGTAGAAGAAGCTGGACCTTCAGGTGAAGGGTCCACATGGTCCCAGTGAACTAGATTTTTCTGGGAATGAAGATTTTCTACTGATAATTCAGCCTCCAACAAACGAGCAAGCAGTAGGAAGCCCCCCCGCCTGCACCCCCAGCATTCTATCTCTGTCTCTCGGTTCCTGTCTCTCCCTGCTTTTATTGCCCCAATTTTTTTCGTAATTTTTCCTTTTTACACTTTTTTTAAAAGGCACAATTTTTCTCTGGCTCTTAGCTCCACCTTTTTTCTTGTTAATTATGGCTCTGCTCCTCCCACCCAGGCAGAAGAAGCCAGGCCTTCAGGAGAAGGATCCACATGGCTCCAGTGAACTAGAGTTTCCAGGGAATGAAGATTTTCTACTGGTAGTTCAGCCTCCAACAATCGAGCTAGTGGTAGGGAGCAACCCCCCCTCCCCCTGTGCACCCATAGCCTTCTATTTCTGTCTCTAGTTTCCTGTCTCTCCCTGCTTCTGTCTTCCCTATTTTTTTGTAATTTTTTCTTTATGCACTTTTTTTAAAAGGCAAAGTTTTTCTCTGGCTTTTAGCTCAAACTTTTTTCTTGTTAATTATCGCTCTGCTCCTCCCACCCAGGCAGTAGAAGCCGGGCCTTCTGGGGAAGGTTCCACATGGCTCCATTGAACTAGATTTTTCAGGGAATGAAGATTTTCTAATGATAATTCAGCCTCAAACAAACTAGCTAGCAGTAGGGAGCCTCCCCACACACACCCCCTGCCTTCTATCTCTGTCTCCCTGTTACTGTCTCTCCCTACTTCTGTCTTCCCTTTTTTTTGTAGTTTTTCCTTTTTACACTTTTTTTAAAATGCACAGTTTTTCTCTGGCTCTTAGCTCTACCTTTTTTTCTTGTTAATTATCACTCAGCTCCTCCCAGCCAGGCTGAAGAAACTGGGCCTTCAGGAAAAGGTTCCACATGGCTTCAGTGAACTAGTTTTTTCAGGGAATGAAGATTTTCTACAGATAATTCAGCTTCCAACAAACGAACTAGCTGCAAAAGAAGCCAGGCCTACAGGTAAAGGTTCCACATGGCTCCAGTGAACTAGATTTTTAAGGGAATGAA
>NW_006203523.1:110096-111095 GCF_000334495.1 Tupaia belangeri chinensis | reverse complement strand
TTTCTACTGAACATTCAGCCTACAACAAACCAGCTAGTGGTAGGGAGACCCCCCCGCACCCCCAGCCTTCTATTTCTGTCTCTCAGTTCCTGTCTCTCCCTGTTTCTGTCTTCCCTTTTTTTTTTTAATTTTTCCTTTTTACTGGTTTTTTGAAAGGCATAGTTTTTCTCTAGCTTTTTGCTCCACCTTCTTTCTTGTTAATTATCGCTCTGGTCCTCCCACCCAGGCAGAAGAAGCAGGGCCTTCAGGAGAAGGTTCCACATGGCTTCAGTGAAGGAGATTTTTCACATGGTGTGCAAGTGCGCTGCGCGGTTTTCTATTTTGTGATTTTTTTAAAAAATAAAGAGCAGTAATTACATTTTTTTAAATTTTTTATTTTTTGTCTTTTTTTCTCATTTGTTGTTGTTTTTCTCTCTGTGTCTCATTCTCCTTTTTCTTGTCTCTCCACCCTCCAATATCCTTTCAATGTGTTTTTAGACGGATCTAAGCACACTGTAGCTAAACATTCAAGAGCTAATAGGGTTAAAATATTCCCCACTATCTACTGAATTTGCTGCACCAGCGATCACAACAGAACGGCAAAGAGATTCTAGATCACCTCTGTCTGCTTGCTCCGGAATATTCAGGCTGAACTTCAAGAATTTGAAAGAAACACAACATTTCTCAGATGACAAGAAATCACCGCTGGATCATGAGAAATATGGGAAAATAAGAAAATACCTCTCCTCCAAGGAAAAAGAGTAAGTTTTCTTCATCCACAAGCAGTTTGGTGAAAATCATGGGAATGTCTAATAAGGAATTTAGAGCATTTATAATGTCTAAGCTAACAGAGATGGAAGAGAAGAGAGATAATGAACTGCTAATTAGAAAGGAGAAAGAAGTTGATTAGTTCCAGGATATGAGGAAATTCCTGCAAGATATAAAAGAGGAATTACACACTTTACAAAAGACTCAAATGGAACTGCTAGAGATGAAGTCTATAATACAGGAAGTCAAAAT
>NW_006203523.1:108940-109288 GCF_000334495.1 Tupaia belangeri chinensis | reverse complement strand
ATGACGGACAATTTTGGACACCGGAGGTGGTGTGAGAGGAGGGTGGTAAGGGACAGAGGGTCAGAAAGAGGGGTGGAAATAATTCTAGGAACTGGAATTGGAAATTTTTTTGTAATGTGCACGATCGAGTCACTGTGCAGTGTGTACTATATGGGAGATCGCATTTTGCGTGCTGTGATGATGCTTAGGTAGGAATATAAATTGAGTTACAAATAAAAAAAGTTTCTGGAAAAAAATATATATATTCAATGACTGCAGTAGGATATGTAGCCCCAACTAGGTGCTACTTTATAGAATGCATAGTTAGACTTGCGTTCATGGAACTGTGGGTGTCACCTGTGTTTGCTA
>NW_006203523.1:107086-108779 GCF_000334495.1 Tupaia belangeri chinensis | reverse complement strand
CAAAACATGCAGAAAACAAGAAATGGAAGATCATTTGCTGACAATAACA
The DNA here is from genome assembly GCF_000334495.1 of Tupaia belangeri chinensis. Classification (NCBI taxonomy): domain Eukaryota; kingdom Metazoa; phylum Chordata; class Mammalia; order Scandentia; family Tupaiidae; genus Tupaia; species Tupaia belangeri. Next base: position 108,730 of record NW_006203523.1, on the reverse strand, counting down.
TGTTTGTTGATGTGCTCGATTGAGGCAATATACAGTGTACTCTGGATGGAAAATCTCATTTTGTATGCTGTAATGATGTACAGTAAATGAATGCAAATAAATAAATTGAAATTAAAAAAATGAACACAATGTAAAGTTAAAGCAATTCAACTATTTTTGTACAAGTTTACACAATTGCTTCATGACATCTATTTGCTCAGTCAGTCAGTCAGAGACCATGAAAGAAGTTAATATTGCAATAAAAATACCAAATGAAATACAAGGGTCCTTTAGAAAGCACATAAAAATTGAATTAAAGTATAAATTTAGTTGGTGCAAAAAAATTGAAATCCATGCATGGTTTTACATAATATGCATGTTCATGAATTTTTTGATGACCCCTTGATATATACTTTCCTTCTTCTTCCTTTAACTACTTGAGACACAAGCTATAAAGCCCAACTCTTCTGGAATGTCTTACTATCATCCCTGATTCTATCTGAAAATTTAGCTAAAAAAAATCACTCACTCCCAACTATAATTTGATAAGACTTATCTTCCATGGCCTTCCTTTGTTGTGTGCCAAAATTTATGGTTCTTGTATATCCCGTGTACATACCTCAGGACTTTCATCTTGGTGGTTTCCAGGCAGGTAAGGGCACACCACATACACCTAAACTGTATCATATTCCTGGAAAAAATCATATGCTGCTTACCAATTTGCTTATGTATTTACTCATTCTCCTTGACTGAATATCTAAAGTACACAGAAAGACCCAGACAGCAGTTTCCTTGGAATGCTTGACCAGCATAAAAACAAGGGATAGGATTTTTTTAAAGTTGTACACCATTAGCTATATTATTAAGAAGACAGAAAGGATCAAGATACATTATAAATTCACAATGAAATAGGCAATATTACAACAGACATAGCAAAGATACAAAAGATTATTAGGGAATACTATAAGTGACTACACACCAACAAACAAGAAAAAATACATGATATGTAAAAATTTCTGGACACATTATCTACCAACGCTAAGTCAGGAAGATATAGGAACCATAAATTGACCAATAACAATCAATGAAAATGAATCAGTGATAAATAACCTCCCAAGAAACAAAAGCCCAGGTCTTGATGGTTTCACTTCTCAATTGTACAAAATTTTTAAACAAAGCCCTATTCTACACAAACTATTTTTTTCACATTTTTTATTTCATTTTCTTTTATACATTGAATCACATTATTTAGCTTACAAAATAAATATTTCAACAGGTGAACATTTCTCCCTAGTACAGTTGATAAATCTATAAAATATCTTCAACAGATAATACTGCATGTCTTTGTTCCATTTTTGCTTTGCCTCCATATTTTTCTTCTAAATGTCCTCACTCAGACCCTACTCTTGCACACACTGTATCTGGTATTTACAGTCATATACTGTGTTTCTATATCCTTTAGTCAATGAGTTTCAGTCATAGAGTGTGGACACTTGGTATATATATATATTTTTTTTAATTTAATTTTACTTTTTCACATTTTTAAAATGCATTCATTCACATTTTTTAGCTTACAAGGTGATCATTTCAATATGTGAACATTTCTCCACAGACCAGTTGATCAAAATATAAGAATACTACCTCCCTGTCTCAACAATGCTGTCT
>NW_006203523.1:100419-105023 GCF_000334495.1 Tupaia belangeri chinensis | reverse complement strand
TGTATGTTGAACCAACCTTGCATTCCTGGAATAAAGCCTACCTGATCATGATGTATAATCTTTTTTATAAGTTGTTGGATATGGTTTGCTAGTATCTTGTTGAGAATCTTTGTGTCTATATTCATCAGAGATATTGGTCTATAGGTTTCCCTCCTTGTCCTGTCATTATGTGTTTTTAGGATAAGGGTGATAGAGGCTTCACAGAATGAATTAGGGAGAGATTCATCCTTTTGGATCTTTAGAAATAACTTGAGCAGAATGAGGGTCAAGTGTGAACATACAATGTCTCTCCTTCATAGCCTGGCTCGCTTTGCTCAGCAGTAAATCTTCCATATTCATCCACTTCTTGTCAAAAGCCAGGTTTTTCTTTTTTTGTATGACTGAATAGCATTCCATAGAGTATATGTGCCAGAGTTTTTCAATCCATTCATCTGTTTGTGGGCATTTGGGTTGGTTCCATGACTTAGCAATTGTGAATAGTACCACAATAAACCTCGGTGTGCAAGCACTTTTCTGATTAAGTATTCTGTACTTTGGGTAGATACCAAGGAGTGGGGTTGCTGGATCATATGGTAGTTCTATCTGTAGATTTTTGTGCAATCTCCAAATTGTTCTCCACAGTGGCTGGACCAATTTACATTCCCACCAGCAGTGTAAGAGAATTACCCTGTCACCACATCCCCACAAACAGTTATCTTTTTTTTTTTTTAATCTTCGTCATTCTGACTGCAGTTAGGTGGTATCTCATTGTTGTTTTGATCTGGATTTCCCTTACAATGAGGAATGATGAGCATTTTTTCATATACCTTTTAGCTATTCGTATGCCATCTTTAGAAAGTGTTTTTTTTCAATTCATTCTCCTGTCTTATAATCACATTGATCATCTTTTTTCGGAATAGGTGCTTCAGTTCCTTGTGAATTCTGGTTATCAATCCCTTATCAGATGCATAGTTTACAAACTGTGTCTTTTGCCATGCAGATACTTCTTAGTCTGATGTAATCCCACTTGTCTACTTTGGGGATTATTGACTGTGCTTTGGAGTCTTATTTAAGAAGTCTTGCCTCCCTCAATGTCTCCCAGTTTGAGAGTTTCCCCAGAGTTTTCCAGGAGCAATTTTATAGTTTGAGGACTTAGATTTAGATCTTTGATCCACCTTGCCTTGATTTTTGTCAAAGGTGAGAGGTAGGTGTTCAGATTCATCTTCCTACAGGTGGAAATCCCGTTTTTCCAGCACCATTTGTTGAAGAGGTTTTCCTTTTCCCACTGGAATGACTGGTACCCCTTGTTGAAATTCAGTTGACTGTATGTTTGCGAATTTTTTTCTGGAGACTCTATTCTGTTCCACTGGTCCACATGTCTGTTTCTGTGCCAGTACCATGCTGTTTTGATTACCACAGTTTGATAGTATATTTTTGGGTCAGGAAGTGAGATGCCGCCCACTCCACTATTTTTGTGCAGAATTGTTTTGGTAATACGGAGTCTTTTATGATTCCTGACAAACTTTATGGTTGTCTGTTCTAGATCTGTGTAGAATGTGTCTGGTACTTTGATGGGCATTGCATTAAATATATATATTAATTTGTGTAGAATTGCCATTTTGATTATATTAATTCTTCCTATCCAAGAACGTGGGATATCTTTCCACCTTTTTGTGTCATTTTCAGTTTTGTTTTTTTGTTTGTTTGTTTGTTTGTTTTTGGTTTTTTGGTTTTTTTTATTTTGTTTTGTTTTGTTTTGTTTTTTTGGCTTCTCATAGTTTTTCTTGTGGAGATATTTAACTTCTTCGGTTAGATTTATCCCTAAGTATCTTATACTTTTTGTGGCTATGGTAAATGGAATAACATTTTTTAGTTCTAGCTCAGTCTGCCTGTTGTTCATATATAGAAATGCTACAGATTTCTGGATATTAATTTTGCATCCTGCAACTTTACTGTACTCATGTATTACTTCCAGAAATATTTTCATGGAAACCATCAGGTATTCTATATATACAATCATGTCATCTTTAAGTAGAGAGAGTGTCACCTTTTCTTTTCTTATTTGAATGCCTTTTATTTTGTCCTCTTTTCTGATTGCATTGGCAAGAACTTCCAGTACTATATTGAAAAGGAGTGGAGAAAGTGGGAATCTTTGTCTTGTACCAGTTTTTAGTGCAAAAGCTTTTAGCTTTTCTTGATTCAGGATGGCATTTGCTATGGTTTTTACATAGATGCTTTTATTGTGTTGAGAAATGACCCTTCTATGCCGATTTGGCTGAGAGTCTTGATCATGAAAGGATGTTGTATCTTATCAAATGCTTTTCCTGCATCAATTTATCTAACCATATGGTTTTTATCTTTCTTCCTGTTAATATGGTGTATTACATTTACAGTTTTGTGTATGTTGGTCCGACCTTGCATTCCTGGAATAAAGCCTACCTGACCATGATGCATAATCGTTTTTCTAAGTCCTTGGATATGATTTGCTAGTATCCTGTTGAGAATCTTTGCATCTATATTCATCAGGGATATTGGTCTATAGTTTTCCTTCCTTGTTCTGTTTTTATCTGTTTTAAAGATAAAGGTGATATAGGCTTCATAAAATCAATTAGGGAGAGATTCACCCTTCTGGATCTTTAGAAATTACTTGAGCAGAATGGGAGTTAACTCTTCTTTGAAAGTTTTATAGAATTCAGAGGTGAAAACTGTTGATGATGACATGTATAGTATTCTCAACTGGATTGGTCTGAGAAGTATTTCATGATGGGTAAAGTCTTTTTACACGCAAAATGAGAAATAGCGATCAACTGTTTTAAAAAATAATTAGAATAATAATAATGATTGGGGAAAACATAGAAAAGATATTGAATGTTGAAGCAGGGAGATTAATGTCTCTGTATTGACTGACATGCATGGTATTCCCTTTTGAAAAAGCAATGTAATACACTGTAAAGTTATATGTAATCCAATGTAATATAAAGAAGATTACGATGATAATTTAAAAAAAAGGAATTCAGAGGTGATGCCATCAGTGCCACGGCTTTTCTTTGTTGGAAGGTTATTTATTACTGATACCATCTCCTGGCTTGTTATGGGCCTATTCAGACTTTCTATCCTCCTGGCTTAATCTAGGTAGATTATATGTGTCCAGGAATTTGTCCATATCATCCAGATTATCTTCATTCTTGGCATACAGATGTTCATAGTGTCCTCTAATAATGTTTTGTATTTCTACTATGTCTGTTATTATTTTGCCTGCTCCATTGCAGAGCTGATTCACCTGGTTCCTTTCTCTCTTCTTCTTAATAAGTCTCACTAGTAGTGTATCAATTTAGTTTACCTTTTCAAAGAACCAGCTTTGGGAGCAGCAGTTAGCGTAGTGGCTATGTCACTGGACTCCCACATAGTCGACCATGGTTTGCGTCCCGGACCCAGTGGCTTAAAACTCACGCTGGGCACGTATGCGTATGTGCCCAAGATCCTGAGAGGAGAATGGAGGAGAAGGGATTGCAGCATGATCATCCTCCCAGGGGGTGATTTCTTGCTTTCTGTCTCTCTGTCTCTCTCTGTCTGTCTGGAGAGTGCATGTGGCCCTATAGCAAAAACCTCTCCAAAAAAAAAAAAAAAAAAGAACCAGCTTTTACTTTCATTTATTTTCTGTATAGTTCATTTTCTATTTCATTTACTTCTGCTTGGATCTTTATTATTTCCTTTCTCCTGGAGATTTGCGGATTTTTTTCCTTTTGCTTTTTCAATTCTCTGAGGCATGATGTTAGGTGATCCATTTGCCTTCTTTCCATCTTCCTCTTAAGTCTACTAATTGCTATGAACTTCCCTCTCATGACTGCTTTTACATTGTCCCAATGATTATGGAAATTCGTGTCCTTGTTGTCATTGACTTCCATGAATCTTCCGATTTCAGTCTTTATTTCTTCGGTGGTTGTGGAGTTACTCGGGAGTAGGTTATTTAGTTTTCATGCATTTGAGTATTTTTCAGGATTTCTCTTGAAATTAAACTGAAGTTTAATTCCATCATGTTCAGAGAAGATGCTGGATATAGTTTCTATGCCTTTGAATCTGTAAAGGCTTGCTTTGTGCCCTATGATGTGGTCAATCTTTGATAAGCTTCCATGTGGCAGTGAGAAAAAAGTATATCTCATGGTTTTTGAATGGAAAGTCCTAGGCATGTTTGTTAAGTCCATTTGATTTATGATATGATTTAGATTCTTTATCTCTTTACTTATTTTTTGTCTAGGTGATCTGTCCAGAGGGAATAGTGCAGTGTTGAGGCCTTCAACAATTAGTGTGTTGCAGTCTATCTCCCTTTCTAGATCCAACAGTCTTACCTTCACATATTTGGTTGCTTCTGTGTTAGGTGCATAGATATTAATAAGCGTTATATCTTCTTGTTAGATTGGCCCTTTTACTACAATATAGTACCCTTCTTTGTCTCTTTGAACAGTTTTAAAGCCTATTTTGTCAGAAATTAGTATTGTGGGCATGGCTCCAGTGAACTAGATTTTTCAGGGAATGAAGATTTTCTACTGATAATTCAGCCTCCAACAAATGAGCTAGCGGTAGGGAGCACCCCCACCTGCACCCCCAGCCTTCTATCTCTGTTTCTC
>NW_006203523.1:93415-98640 GCF_000334495.1 Tupaia belangeri chinensis | reverse complement strand
GGTGGTAAGGGGCAGAGGGTCAGAAAGAGGGGTGGAAATATTTCTAGGAACTAGAAATGGAAAATTTTTTATAATGTGCATGATTGAGTCACTATGCAGTGTGTACTGCATGGGAGATCACATTTTGTGTGCTGTGATGATGCTTAGGGAAGGAATGTAAATTGAGTTACAAAAAAAAAAGTTTCTGGAAAAAAATATATATTTATTCAATGACTGCAGTAAGATATGTAACCCCAGCTAGGTGCTACTTTATAGGATGCGTAAAGTTAGACTTGGGTTCATGGAAGTGTGTGTGTCACCTGTGCTATGAGGGTATTTGGATTGATTAGGGTCTTTGGTGATTCAATAAAATGTGGGGGGGGAAACAGTAAAAAAAAAAAATCACGCGGTACACAACGCGCAGAGCACGCTATTCAAATCATCAAAATTCAAAGAGTCCAAATGCTAGTGGAAAAGGGTCAGAAGATGACTGACAGGACCAGGTAGGTCAGGCCTGTAGTCTCAGTCTGCCTGGTGTCTGGAACTGCTGGCCAGCTCGATCTGGATTGTGGGTGGGTTGGGGTGGGAGTCTTCCTTAAAGTCCCAGACAACCAACCTAGGGTCCAAGGAGGAGGAACGGTGGGGATGCGTGGAGATTCGGAAGGGTTGGGCCTGCGTGGAGATTCGGAAGGGTTGGGCCTGCAGCCTTAGTCCGCCTGCACTCTAATGCAGATAAGTCAATGAGGTAAAGAGTAACTAGCCACAAGTCTAAAAAGTAACAGACACTAAGGGAGAAGAACCAAGAGGCACAAATGTCCCATAAACCAAGTGAGGTAAGCATTGTATTATATGGAAGAGGAAGTTATTAACAGTGACAACTTCTACTTGGTCAAATAAGACAAGCACTAAGAAATAGCTACTAGGTTTAGCAACATACAGATTACTTGAGTACTTTGAGAAGAGCTATTTTGGTGAAATGGTGAGAACACAAACTTCATTGGGGTGGTTCAAGAAAAAATAAAAATAGGAGGGCCAGCAAGTGGTGTAGTGGTTAAGGCATGGGACTATGGCTTGAGTCCTGGACCCAGCAGCTTGAAACATATTGTGCATGTGTTCATGCATACCCAACATCCAGAAAGGAGAATGGAGGAGAAGGAATTGCAGCATAGCCATTCCCTGTGGAGGGTGATTTCTCAGTTTCTGTCTCTCTGTCTTTCCAGTGAGTGCATGAGCCCTAATAACAAAAATCGCTCTGAAGGAAAACAGAAAGTTGAGAAATTAAAAATAGGTGATTTTTGAGGAGCTTCGCTATAAAAATCAGATGATAATGTAGTAGATAGAGGAGAACATGCAGTTAAGGTAGGTTTTTTGTTTGTTTGTTTGTTTCTTGTTTATTTTAAGATAAGAGACTTTGCAGAATGTTAGTGTACTGATAGGAAGCACAAAAAAGAGAAAGGTAAATTGGTGAGGTGGCAGAGAACACTGGGAGCATGGCTTGAACCATGCATTGAATACACAAGAAGACATTAAATCAAGTGGACACATGAAGGCTTCATTTTTCACAGGAGTGTGGACAATACATACATAATGACAAGAGAAAAGGCAAAGTATACAGTTGCTACAAGGAGGTGGAAAAGTTGTAAGACCTTTTCTTTATTTCCATGCATTCAGCATGATCAGCTAAGATTGTGGAAACTGTAGGTGTTCAAGTAGTAGGAGGAATTTATTGGAGAGAGGATAAGGTGTAAACTGCAATGTCTAAGATGGAATGACTGAACTAAGGAATTGTACAAAGTTTTCTTGGGGAAAAGTACCATATTTCTAACACTGTTCTAGGCACAGGAGATGCAGCCATGGTCATGTACATATGCAGCATATGTTCACTGTCAGGTGTTGGTTTGGTAGCAAGGTGGGGTGTGGAGCATTGGGATGTGGTTGTACCTGCCTGGCCTTAGAACAAAGGATACATATTCTAGTCCAAACATCGGACTTGGCCCTACAAGGAACAAAACCTGCTCTGACTACTGCTTCATCTTATGGAGGCTCAGGGATGGGGAATGGGGTGGGATTGTGTTGGAGCACTGAGGAATTTAATGAACTACTCTTAGCTCAGAGTTAAGGTACTTTCCAGAAATAAGCCAGCCTCTGCCACAGACATTCCACTGAGCTTTGGTGTCAAATAACTGCCTTCTCATCCTGCTCTGTCTGGTTTCTGGTTGCTGTGACAATGTGGCCAGACCCACTCTCTTAAGGTAAATGAGTGGGAGTCTGTCAATGCAGACTGCATTGAGGGAGAAAGAGGAAATTCTTGCAAGTGAGAATAGCCTCATATATTTAGGTCCTTTAGTGATTAGCACCTCCTCCCATTCCTATTCTCTCCCAAGCACATACATCACCATTCACAGGAGGTAAGCTAGTTAGACTACACAGAGAGCCTTATTTAAGCCAAATAGCAGAGGCTTTTTATTAGGATCAGTTCCCAGATACATTTTATTATAATAGGAAGTCTTCATTTGCTTGTATTCCAAAGTGTTTTTCACTGTGCTCTCACTAGAAGTGCTCTGTCTGGTAGGACTGGTTGGCAGCAAGTAATAAAACAATGTACTATAAGCCAGGTAACTTAATAGAGCTGGGGACAGACACCTAAGGCAAAGGGAATGATCTCAGCTGTGGATTTGGGGCTACAGTAGGGTTTAACCTGAGGGCACAAACTCCGACATGCAAACCAAAACATTAATTCTTAATAGGGGGCAACCTACCTCACCCCAGCTCCCTCCTTCTTCTCCTCCTCTAAAGCACCCAAAAGGCAAAAGTGAAATTGGGAGTAGGGATAGATAAGTCTTTAAGAGCTTAGCTGCCTTCCCCTCAGCTCAGAGCTTCTCTTTTGTTTATTTTATTTATTTTATTAGTATTATTTATACATTCAATCGCTATACGTCATTTAGATTGTAAAGAGACTTTACTTAGCATGATATACATCTCAGACCAGTTGAGAATACTATAAACATCCTCATCAACAGATAATAAACCATATCTTTTTTAAATTTAAATTTATTTATTTACATTCTCCATTCACCATACATCATTACAACATACAAAATGAGATTTTTCCATCCAGAGTACACTGTATATTGGCTCAATCAAGCACATCAACATATATGCTATCATCAACAAATAATTTTCCATTTCTTGTTTCCTATATGTTTTGCTTTTTTTCCTCATTCTTGATTCCCTCTTTGTCCCACAGATATCTTGCCTTTTCATTTTTCCCCCAGATTTCCTTTCTTGTACTCTTCTCCTCCCATTTTTTCTCTCCTTCCACTTTTTCTCTAGTGTCCATAACAATTTTTAATGCCTTTATGTCCTCTAGTCTTGCCATCTCTACCATAGAGTGCGAACAGTCGGTATATGTTAAGTGGAGACATACAATGTCTGTCTCTCATAGCCTGACTTTATTCAGCAACAAATCGTCTATATTTGTCCACTTTCTATCAGTTTACAGGGCCTTGTTGTATTCCATGGCGTACATGTGCCACAGTTTTTCAACCATTTGGGTTGGTTCCATGTCTTAGATTTTGTGAATAATGCCACAATAAATATAGTTGTGCAAGTGCTTTTCCAACTGAGCATTCTTCTGTCCTTTGGGTAGATACCCAGGAGTGGAATTGCTGAGTCATATGGTAGTTCTAGTTGAAGGTCTTTGAGGAACATCCGTATTCTCCACAGTGAGTGAACTAATTTACATTCCCACCAACAATGTAGGAGTGTTCCCTTTTCACCACATTCCCTCCAGCACTTATCATTTTTTTTTTTAATATTCACCATTCTGACTGAGGTTAGGTGATATCTCATTGTGGTTTTGATCTGAATCTCCCTTATGAGAAGGATTGTTGAGCATTTTTTTCATATGCTTTTTGGCTGTTCATCGTATGTCTTCCTTAGAGAGTTGCTTATTCAGCTCATTTTCCCATCTTTTCATTGGGCTAATGATGTTCTTCTGGGTACACCGATTGAGTTTCCTATGTATTCTGGAAATCAGTCTCTCTTTTTTTTGAAAGGTTTTTCACTATAGGGCGCGTGTGCTTGCCATACAGACAGAGAGGGACAGAGGGACAGAAAGCGAGAAATCATCCCCCACAGGGGATGGCCACGCTGCAATCCTTTCTCCTCCATTCTCCTCTCAGGATCTTGGGCACACATGCACACGCACCCGGCATGGGTTTTAAGCCACCGGGTCCGGGACACGAACCACGGTCAACCACGTTGGAGTCCAGCGACATAGCCATTATGCTAACTGATGGTTCCCTGGAAATCAGTCTCTTATCTGAGGCACAGTTAACAAAAATTCTCTCCCATTCTGAGAGTTGTTGGGTTGTCAATTCACACTAATTACTGTGTCCTTTGATGTGCAGAAACTTTTTAAATCTAAGACCCCCAAAGCACCAGCTTCTTGTCTTGTCTTAATTCCAGCAGTTCTCGGCTTTTTCTTCTTTTTTTTTGGTTGTTTGTTTTGGAGAGGTTTTTGTTACAGGGCACATGTGCATGCACCAGAAAGAGAGAGACAGAAAGTGAGAAATCACCCCAGGGGGATGAACACACCGCATCCTCTTCTCCTTCATTCTCCTCTCAGGGTCTTGGGCATGCATGCACACGTGCCTGGCGTCAGTTTAAGCCACAGAGTCTGGGACTCAAACATAGTCAGCTACATGGGAGTCCAGCAACATAGCCATTGCACCAACTGCTAGTCCCAGCAGTTCCCAGCTTTTGAGTGTCAGAGTTCAGGTCCATGATGACCTAAACTGCTGGTGGCTGATTGCTGTGGCAATACTTCCAGTGGCTTTTCTCACTAAATAGAATTAAAAAGGGGTAGAAATTGGGGGTGGGGGAGTGATTACCATGGGATGAGGGAGAAGAACTGTAATTTGAATATCCTTGCATGAAGTGATAGACATTGGTAATTAAAAGTCCACAGACAAGGGGTTTAACTGGGAAAGTCAAGTTTCAAACAAGCAGGAAAAGGTTTTTTCTTTTTTTTTTTTTAACAGAAATTTCCACAGAGAAATTTGGAAGATAAGGAAAGGTGCAACCAGATTAGGACTCAGGGTGAACTTAGTAATTGATTTAGTAATTGATTCTGCCTATTGTTACTCTGAATTTTATTTAAAAACTTGGACCCAAATTCCTGTTTGGTACATGTTGGCAAGGAGATATGCAGAATTACTTCTCAGAGCAGACAAGGGGCCTGA
>NW_006203523.1:84777-93384 GCF_000334495.1 Tupaia belangeri chinensis | reverse complement strand
GCTGACCCAGTGACTGAGGGCACATGCTACAGGGTTGAGACCAAAGCCCTGGCTCCCATGGAATCCAGATCAGGAAAGATTTGTAGCACCCACCTTCTCAGCTAATCAGTTTCTGAAGCTAAGGTGTGCCTCATTTTCCTTCTTTCTGCCTTTCACCTCCAGCCAATATTCTGGATTGTGTGATTAGTTTGAGTGTGACTCAGTCATGGCTTAATTGGCCCTAGCTGCCAGTTGCTATGATTATGCAGCCAGGAGCGCTGTTCCCTAAGTTAAGATAAGAGGGAACCTGTGGTGGGAGCAGAGTGCTTGGAGAGAGCCCAGACTGAAGAGCTTACTTTACAGGGATGCTACATGATTCATAAGCAACCATGAGAATGATTCTCTGTGATTTAAGTGATAAGAGGAGATCAGTGGTATTAACTGAGAGAAGGAGGAAAGAGCCAGAGAAAAGGAAAAAACTGCCTCCCTGTCTATCACTGTGATTTTCCTTGGAAATAGTCCCTTCGTCAAGCAGTAGCTTGAAATGATAACCAGAATCTTCTATTCCAGGATAGCTTGCTAGATAATCTAAGGAGGATGATGCTGACTGTAAGTGTCTAAGAGGCTTTTATCAGTATACAGATGGAAAAGCTAATATTTCAGAGTGACAGAATGACATCCCCAATTTTAGACTCTGGGTTATTGTCAAAGCTAGAATTAGATCCCAGGACTCACTATGACTGCACAGGACTCTTGTTTGTCAGAGTTATGGACAACTGAAAGAGCACATTCCATGTGCCCAGTATTTCTTTGCCCAACCACAAGGACTATAACATAAAATTCTCTTTTTCTCTAACTTGCAAGTAGAAAAGAGATAAACATGATCAGTACAGACCATGATGGTATATGTGACAATATGTGTTTAACAGAAGAACTGTTCATGTGTGTCCTATAGATCTCTGTGTTTCAACATTGTTGTCAAACATGACAGCTATCCCTCTCCTGAGAGCCTAAAATTATGTAGGAAATAGGCCTTGAGAAATGCTGGCTTCCTCTAGAACCATCAGTGGGATATTGGCTTCCTGCTTGTGCATCCATACAGGAAAGTCTGCTTCTCCAGCCTGGACCTTAATCTCCTGACTCTGATCACTAGGTAACATGGAAAAAATTGTCCTGCAGAACCATTTAGTGGGGTTCTGTTCCATCTGTGGCAAGAGTGAGGCCCCTGAAAGGTCTGTTCTGCAGGGTGCAGAGTCAAGTGTGGGACTGAGGAAATCCTCTTGAAAGGAAAAAAATCCATCCCTTGCCACCTGGAGGAAATTATGCAAATCAATTTTACATCTATTCTTTTCCAGTGAAATTGAGATTGAAAAACAACATCTGCTGTAGGTTAACAGGACACCAGTGGGCATTATTACAGAGAAGCTGAGTGTGTGAGCAGAGTTCATGATCCCAGAACTGTCTCTTCATAAATACTCAAGGAGCAGTATGTTAGAGAAAACTCTTGCAGCATCCTGTGATAGAAAGCGATGATAGTGCATGAGGGCAAAATACAGGCAAAGCAATTTCACTTGGTTCAGGGACATAAATAACTACAAACTAAATTAGCACAGTAGAAACATTCAGCACATTTAGAGAAAGGGTGGACTATGTGGTCCTAAGGTAATTGGACCTACTTCATCTTTCTTAAAATTAATCTCTGGGTACATTTGAATTGGCACTGATTTTGATAATATGCCCCTGGCTCCCCGAGACAGTTACTTGTGGAACACTGCTTACTCTATAACAAAAACCATTTTCTTTACAAATATCTTATAATCCTAACATGGGACTCAAAGAAAAGTAAAATGAATAGGAGAAATGCATAACCAAGTGCAGGTCACATTCTGCACTGAAATACAGCAAAAATATAAAAAAATTTTAAAAATAGCCTGGAAAGTTTTTTGTTCTTATCTTATTTTATTTTTTATATATTCAATTACTGTATATCATTACAGAACACCAAATTTATATATTCAATTACTGTATATTATTACAGAACACCAAGTGGATTTTCCCAGCATCAATACAATTTTTATTAGTCCAGTTAAAGATATTATCATACACATTATCACCAACAGAAAATTTTCCATTTTAAATGTCACTCAAATGTTTTATTTCTTTCTTTTATCCCTTGATTCTGTTCATCTCTAACTCCCCAACTTCCCTCCCTCCTCCCATACTGTCTATACTATCCACAACTGTACCCCATACTTTTATATATTCCAGTCTGTCAATTTCTGCCATAGAGTGCAGACATTCTTTAAATATGGAGTGGAGACATACGATGCTAGCTTCACTTAGCAGTAAATTTTCAGTATTTGTCTACTTTCTTTTTTTAAAAGAATTATTTATTTAATTTTATTTATTATTATTTTTTCAATTTGCTAGAGGACACATACACTACCAGCGAGAGACAGAGTAGTATTCCATAGTGTATCTAAATCTGTTAAGAATATATCTGGTAGTTTTATTGGGCTTCCATTAAATTTGTAAATTAATACACATCTTGACTATGTTAATTTTTCCAATCCAGGAACATAGAATGTTTTTCCACTTTTTTGTGTTATTTTCAAATTCTTTTTTAGTTTTTTGTTGTTTTCCTTGTGGAGGTCTTTGGCTCGTTTTATTCCTAAGCTCTATACTTTTTGTGGTTATTGTAAATGGGACTGCTTTCTTCACTTCTATTTCAGTCTGCTCCTTATTGGTGGACAGAAATACTACAGATTTTTTATGTTGATTTTGTATCCTATTTTATTAATTTATCACTTCTAGGACTTTGTGTGTGTGTGTGTGCGTGCGTGTGTGTGTGTGTGTGTGTTCTTTGGGGGTTTCCATGTATATAACCATGTCTTCTGCAAATTGAGATAATTTTACCTCTTTACCCCTATTTGAGTGCCTTTTCATTTATTCTCTTATCTGATTGCATCAGCTAGGATTTCCATTACTATACTGAAAAGTAGAGACAATGGGCAGTCTTGTCTTGTTCTAGTTTTCAGTAAAAATTATTTCATCATTTCCTCATTTAGTATGTGTTAACTGGAGTTTTTCATATATGACTTTTATTGTATTGAGAAATGTCCCTTCTATTCCTATTTTGCTGAGAGTCTTAACCATGAATAAATATTGCATTTTATCAGATACTTTTTCTGCATCAATTGATATGATCATCTGGTTTTTATTCTTATTTCTGTTAATACGGTGTTTTACATTTGTGGTTTTTTATTCCTGGAACAAAGTCTACCTGGTTGTGGTGTACAATCTTTTTAATGTATCATTGGATACTATCTGCTAGTATCTTTTTGAGAATATTTTCTCTCTATTTATCAGAGATATTTGTTTGCAGTTTTCTTTCATTTCGTCCTTTTCTGTTTTGGCGATGAGGGTGATGGACACTTCATAAAATAAATTTGGGACATTTTTTTTTCTTTTTGAATCTTTAGGAATAGTTTGAGTAAAATGTGGGTTAGCTCTTCTTTAAAAGTTTTGTGGAATTCAGAAATGAAACCATCGAGATCTGGATTTTTCTTTGTTTGGAAGTTACTTATTACTGACTCAATTTTATTTGCTTATCTCTGGTCTATTCAGGCTTTCTATGTTTTCCTGATTCAGTCTTGGTAGCTTACATGTGTCCAGAATTTTGTCCATCTCATCAAGATTTTCCTTTTGTTGATGTAGTCACTCACAGTATCCTCTACTGATCTTTTGCATTTCTGTTATATCTGTACTAATATTGCCTGTTTTATTATTAATTTGATCTATCTAATTCATTTCTTCTTCTTAGATAGTCTAGCTAACATTGTATCAATTTATTTTATCTTCTCAAAGAATCAGCTTTTGCTTTTACTTATTTTCTGTATAATTTGTTTATTCTCTAATTTATTTCTGCTCAAATATTTATTATATTTTTCTTCTGAATTTTTTTAGTTTTTTATGTTGTTTCTCCTGATGCCTGAGTTTCGTTGTTAGCTTGTCTATTTGACACTTCCATCTTTTTCTTATGTACACTAATTGCTATGAACTTCCCTCTTATTACTGCTTTCACTTTTTCCCATAGGTTATGGAAACTTGTGTACTTGTCATTAGTTTCAATGAATGTTTTGTTATTAATCTTAATTTATTCAGTGGTTGTGAAATCATTTATGATTGATTGTTTAGTTTTCATATGTTTATATGTTTGTGTATTTTTGAGAATTCTTTTCTAAAATAAGTTTCAAGTTTTATTTCATTATGGTTGAAGAAGATGCTGGATATAATTCCTATACATTTGAATTAGTAAAGTCTTGTTTTGTGCCTTATCATGTGGTTAATCTTCAAAATTCCATGTGTGGATGAGAAAAATGTGTATCTTGTGGTTGTTGGGTGAAAAGTTCTATAGATGTTTGTGAAGTCCATTTCATTTATGGTGTTGTTTAGATCTTATATCTCTTTGCTAATTTTTTGTCTAAGTGATCTATCCTAAGGAGATAGTGGGGTAGTGAGATCCCCAATGAATAGTGTATTGCAGTCTATCTCTCCCTTTAGATCAAATTTTATTTTTATCACATATTCTGGTGTTCCCAAGTTGAGTGCATAGATATTTACAAGTGATATATCTTCTTGGTAAAGTAGCCCTTTTAGTAATATATAATGTACTTTTTTGTCTCTTCTTACAGTTTTGTATTAAAGCCTGTTTTGTCCGATATCAGTATTGTGACTCCAGTTTTTTTCTGTATTCATGAAATATCTTTTTCCAGCCCTTCACTTTTAGTCTATGTATGCCTTATAAATGAAGTTTGTTTCTTGTAGGTAGCAAATAATTTTTTTTTTTTTTTTTTTGTCTATTCAGCCAGTCTGTTTTCTTAATTGGTGCTTTTAAACCATTAACATTCAACATTATTAATGTGTGTGGATTTGTCCCTGCCATTTTGTTGCCCATTTTATTGCTTATTTTTTGTCCTGATATTTCTGTCTGTTTCTCTCTAGTTTTCCTGATATAGTATTCATTTTAGTAATTCTTGAAAAGGTTGTCTAATATTGGTGAATCCTTTCAGACTTTGCTTGTCAGAGAATAATTTTATTTGTTCTTCCCATTGGAAAGAATCTTAGTGGACATAGTATTCTTGGTTAAAATTTTTTTTTATTTAGTGTTTTGAATATGTTTTCTCATTTTTTTTCTTATCTGCATTCTTTTATTTGAGAGGTCTGATATTAGCCTAATAGTATAACCTTTGTAAGTAACTTAACATTTCTCTCCTGCCATTTTATTTATTTATATTTATATTCAAACACTGTGTATCCTTACAAATGTCCCAGTAATTCCACTCTATCCAGAGAAAGAAAAAATACTCTGTTGGAAAAACACTTGCACACCCATGATAATTGGAGCATTTTTTACAGTTGTTAAAACATAGTGCCAATCCTAATGTTCACAAACAGATGAATGGATTGAAGAAATGTGGCACATATACACTATGAAATACTACTTACTCATCCATAAAAAAAAATGTGACCCTGGCATTTGATAGAAAGTGAGCAAATGTGGAAGATTTACTGCTAAGTGAAGAAAGCCAGACTATGAAAGAGAGGCATTGTATGTCCCCACTCAATATATACCAAATGTCTGCACACTATGGCAGAAATTGAAAAGTAGGAAGCCATTTTTAGAATCTTGTCTTTGTGATTTTTACCATTCTGGTTATGATGTGCTGTGAAGAGGGTGTTCTCATTTTTACTCTCTTTGAGGTCTTTTGCATTTTATGGTCTGAATGCTTCTATAGATTTGGGAAATTTTCTGCAAATATTTAATAAAATAGATCTTCTGTGCCTTTGTCTGATTTTTCACTTTCTGGAATATCTATTATTTGGATATTTGGGCATTTAAAAGTGTCTAGTATTTCCTGTATGTTGCACTCAGTTTTAAAAAATTATTGTTTTATTATTTTTGGTGATTTTTATTTAAGTCAAAGATTTTTCTCTTCTAGCTCAGAGATTCTGTCTTCTGCATAGTCCAATCTGCCATTAATACATTCAGTGGCAATCTTGATTTTTTCTATTACTGAATTCATCTTTTTTTCTTCAAAGAAATATTTTTTTCTATTGGGCACATGCACTCACCAGAGAGACAGAGACAGAGAGAGAGAAAGTGAGAAATCACTCCCCAGAGGGGATGGCCATGCTGCAATGCCATCTCTTCCATTCTCCTCTTGGAATTTTTGGCACATGCACACATGTACCTAGCAGGAGTTTCAAGCCATCAGGTGCAGGACTCAATACAAGGTTAACCATGTGGGAGTCCAGCACTTTAACCACTGTGCTACCTGCTGGTCCCAATTGACTTTATCTCTAGAATTTTATACTTTTTTATGTTGTTTATCTCCTCCTTCAAATCCTGGAGAGATTACTTAATCTCTGTCACTAAAAGCATCCTGAACTCTTTTTCTGACATTCCTGTGATTTGTGTGTGTGTGTGTGTGTGTGTGTGTGCTCTCTATGGTTGAAGAGGAGAAGCTCTGTTCTGTTGAGGGACATATAATGTTCTCATAATATTTGAGGGAGAGTGTTTCCATGTTTTCCAATATTTCTTGTGCCTCTGCACTGCTTTCTAGTCACCTGATGAATTATATACTTCTTCCTATTTTTCTGGTGTTTATTCTGTAGTGTCAGGGGGAAGAAAAGCTCCACTTCTCAGAAGTGTTTTGGTCAAGGGTCTTATCTTCCAATCAAAGAAGTGTGTATATAGCCAGTGGTTCCTTTCCCAGTTGTTCATGACCAATGCACTTGGCACTGAGCTGGAGAGATTCAACTGGAGGAGAAAATATGAGTTGTGCAGCATGTGCATTGCATGGTTCAGTAAACTATGAAATCTGAAAATACTCCTAGATGGGCAGAAGGCAGCTAGAGTTCTGAGGAATTCTTCCTGCCTCAGTTGATCTCACTGACTGCTGCTGCTCCTTGTATGGACTCAAGAAATTAATGGTGGCCTGGCCTAGAAATGTTAATACTTTATAATCTGTGTAAGCATTTAAAACTGCATTAAGGGGGCCAGCCAGGTGGTATGGCATTTAAGACTGCTAAGTCCAATATGGCTGATTATTGTAGGTATGTCTATAGCCTGACAGCTTGAAAAAACTCCAACAAATTTGCAGGTGTGCCTAAAATATTGAGAAAAGAATGGAAGAGAGGTGATTGTGGTGTAGACATTGCCCCTAAGGGGAGATTTCTAACTTACCTGTTCTTTCTGTTTCTCTGTCACTGTCAAGTACACACATTCTATAGCAAAACCAAATAAAAATAAATAGTAAAATTAATAAAACTAGAATAAGAATCTTTATTACATTTCTGACAATGAGACCATTCTCTGTGACATATGCAATGAAGCTTAGAAGCTTTCCATGAATCAATAAGAAAAAAGGACATCCATGCATGCACACATACACACATTGATCAAATAAAATTTTTTCTCATAAATTGACATGTACAAAACTTGATTTACTAATTTTGAAGCAACAATTACATTTTTAAAGAAATCTTTTGTTATCATTATTATTTTTACAATCACTGTGTATATATATATACATTACACCATACAAAATGCTAGAGACAGTGTGGAAGGAGGTTGGGAAATGGGGGAATGTGGAAGGGAGTGAATCAAGAGGCAAGAGAAATAAGCAAAGGAAAGATTAAAAACAATTATTTTTTCCTTTTTATTTAAATGTATTTATTTACATTCATTCACTGTACATCATTATAGCATACAAAATGAGATTTTCCATCCAGAGTACAGTATATTGGCTCAATCAAGCACATCAACATACATGTTATCATCAACAAATAAATTTACATTTCTTATTTCCTGTATGTTTTGTTTTTTTTCCCATCCTTGATTCTCTATCTGTTACCCTCTGCCATCTCCCACTCTCCTCCCACACTGTCTCTGGTATCTATGTTTGCTTTCTATACTGTTTTTCCCCCACATTTTATTGAGTCACTAAATATCTTAATCAATCTAAATATTTTCATAGCAAGCACAGCTGATCTACAAATTTCCATTAAAACAAGTCCAACTTTTTAATTTCACAAAAAACAGTTTTAGGGTTTTTTTTTTTCCTGAAACTTCTCTTTTTTTAACTTAATTTACATTATTTCCCTAAGCATCATCACAGCATACAAAATGTGATTTTCCATCTAGAATATAGTGTATAGTGGCTTACTCATGTATGTTATTCTCAAAATTTTTTCATTTCTAGTTTCTAGTATTTTTTACCCCTATTCCTGACCCTCTGTCTTTTCCCACCCTCTTCTCATACTATCTCTGGTGTCTACAGTTGTTTTCTGTAGACACCATTGTATTGATCACACAATTTCTTAAATAATCTAACTACTTTCAATAGCTAGTTCACTTGGTACTATTAAGAAAACCAGTATTAACTTAAATCAAAGAAATGTAATGAACTTTGCTTAAAACTTAAAGCCAGGAAACAGGTTAGGATTCTGTTCAAATGGTAGGTACATGAACCTATCCATATCTCAAGGCAGGACACACATCCTTAGAACCAGATAACAAAGTCTACAAGAAAATCAATGTTTTAGTCCAAAGTCATCAAATTA
>NW_006203523.1:75939-84647 GCF_000334495.1 Tupaia belangeri chinensis | reverse complement strand
TTAGTATCTTGTCTTTGTCTGTGGTTTTGGTCAGTCTGGCTATAATGTGTCTTGGAGAAGATCTTCTTGGGTTGATTCTATTTGGGGTCCTTTGTATTTCTTGGGACTGGATCTTTGAGTGCCTCTCTAGGTTTGGAAAGTTTTCTTGCAGGATTTCATGGAATAGATTATCAATGCCCTTATAAGTCTCACCTTCTGGAATGCCAATTATCTGGATGTCTGGACCTTTGATGGTATCTAGTATTTCTCGTATGTTATTATCATTTTTGGGGGCAATTTTCTCAGTCTTCGTGTTGGATTTTTCTAGGCCAGTAGTTTTCTCTTCTATGTCTAAGATTCTGTTTTCTGTATGATCTAGTCTACTTTTAGTACTTTCAAGGGAGATTTTGACTTCCTGTATTATAGCCTTCATCCCTAACAGTTCCATTTGATTCTTTTTTAAAGTATGTAATTCCTCTTTTAGATCTTGCAGGAATTTCCTCACCTCCTGGAACTCATCAGCTTCTTTCTTCTTTCTCTTCTGCAGTTCATTGTCTCTCCTCTTTTTAAGTAACATGTCATGATGTGAAAAATGGGAAACTACATGATTTTCTCTTTTCATGGGGCAAAGCAGTGTTAGGGAGTGCTCACTTCATCATGTTCTCTCTTTGCTTGTATCACTCCTCTATATTGGTATATTTTCATCCATTTTGCTCACAAAATATTTCATGTGTACATCACTTAACTGTCCATGTGAGGTTTTAACACACTTAATGTACTTTTGGAATGTCTCATTGGATTGGAGGAAATATACCCATAGGCATAGAGATGAGCAGACATGATCGTGACCTAAAAGATTTTAAGCTAAATCAATGTGTATAAAGGAGAGAATTCTTCATCAAATGAGAAAGACAGATTACCTTTATATTAGACAGGAGGAGTTTTAAAATGATCATGCGGGGCGTGTTCCTTATCTCTAACTTGAGGAAGCAAAAAAAAAGAACATAAAATTTCGTGTCCATACTTAGGGCTGGGAATCATTAGGTAAACATGTACTGTCAGAGATACTTGCTGAGGCCTGATACTGCTCTTCAAGGCTTCTCAAAGATCGGGTCAAAAGGAGGTAATTCCAAGGCATGCACTGTTTCTGCATCAAGGGACCTACAAGAATTGGAGCTCGAGGAATCTAGCCCTATTCCTAGAGTACCTGAGGACATGGAGGAGATGAACCTGCAAGATTCCATACTTGTTCTGCTGCTACCCGAGTTCACATTTCATTTGATCAGACTCAAGTAGGGTAAGAAGAAAAAGAGACAATCTCTACCAGCATGAGTTATTATCAACATTTATGCTGTGGTATCAATACTCTAACCATTAGATATGCTATTGTATATTATTTGTGTGAGCTTATGTGAGTGTTGGCATAACTTTTAATGATAATTCTTAACTGAATGGAGTATCAACAAGAGAAATATTCACCTCTGATGTACCAAATAGCCCCTTGTTCTATCTTTACAATGCTTGCACAAATTTCATAAATTCCTATTTCTTTGGATTTTTAAAAACAGTCTAGAACTGGTCATAGCAGAAGAGAGAAATCAATGAAATGTATTTAAACCATCCCATAGATAGCAATGATAAAATCTGAAAAAAGACACAAGAAAAATATTTAAAGGTATTAGAATCCATCCCAAAGCAGGCAGAATACAAAGACAGTTTACTCTTGGAAAATGGCAATAGAAAAGGGATAAGAGCTAACAAAATATAGCTTTCTGCTGCTTCCCAACCTTTACATCTACAGTGGAGGAAATTGATAGCTTTACTGCCTAAGCAGAACATGATAACAGAGTTTATGTCTAGAAAAGCTGCTGGAAATTTAAGGGGAGGGGGAAATATGGAAGTTAAGAGGCTGTAGAAAGGGTGTGATCAAAAATGGAAATATAAATTTGACCTAAATTCCTGAGTCATCAGCCAACTAGCAGGGTATTGCAGATGGTCAAGCAGAAGCAACCTTCATTTTCAAACCTAGGCTCTAGAGTCTGAAAGCATTGACTATAAGCCCAAAGTACTGTCACATCCAGGGACCTGTGTATCTTCCAGCTGTCTCTGGATTATTCTTCTGAACCCTGAGTTCAATCTTTCCCCTCAGCATATCTGCTCATGGATAAGACATGAGTAAAAAGCATAAAAAACTTCTTTCATGGAATAAAATCTGAAAACTTTCCAATTCCAGAAAGACACATAGATATCCAGATCCAGGAAATCCAAAGAACAACAAAAAATTCATCACAAGAGCATCCTCCCCAAGGCTGCATAACTGGGAGATTCATCACACATTTCTGGAACTTACTATTATCATAGATTTTACAAAGAAAGTTTGGTACTACATCATGAAAATTAAAAGAAAAATAGAAATAAGAAAACATGAAACAAATAGAAAAGTAACAAACAATTTATCACACTAAGTTCATAAATTTAAATAATAATATAATCAAAATGGCAATTTTACCCAAATTAATCTATATATTTAATATATAGCTAATGAAAGCACCAGACAAATTCTTCAAAGATCTAGAAAAGGCAATCATAAAATTCAACTGGAATCATAAAAGACCCCATATTGCCAAAGCAATTCTGCACAAGAAGAGTGGAGTGGGCGGCATCTCACTTCCTGACCCAAAAATATACTACAAAGCTGTGGTAATCAAAGCAGCATGGTACTGGCTCAGAAACAGACATGTGGACCAATGGAACAGAATAGAGTCCCCAGAAGTAAATTCCCAAACATACTGTCAACTGATTTTTGACAAGGGGTACCAGTCAATCCAGTGGGAAAAGGAAAACCTCTTCAGCAAACTATAAAACTGCTCCTGGAAAACACTGGGGAAACTCTGGGAGGCATTGGAGTAGAGAAAGACTTCTTAAATAAGACACCTAAAGCACAGTCAATAATCCCCAAAATAGACAAGTGGAATTACATCAGACTAAGAAGTTTCTGCATGGCAAAAAACACAGTAATTAGTGTGACTTGACAACCCTCAGAATGGGAAAATATTTTTGTAAACTATGCATTAGATAAGGGGTTGATAACCGGAATTCAGAAGGAACTCAAGCAGCTGTTCCAAAAAAAGATAATCAATCCTATTAAAAGGTGGGAGAAGGAGTTGAAATAACCACTCTCTAAAGATGATATAGGAATAGCCAAAAGGCATATGAAAATATGCTCAACATCCCTAATTGTAAGAGAAATGCAGATCAAAACAACAATGAGATACCACCTAACCCCAGTCAGAATGAGTAAGATTTAAAAAACAAAAAATGGTAAGTGCTGGCGGGGGTGTGCTGAAAGGGGAACTCTCTTACACAGCTTGTGGGAATGTAAATTGGTCCAACCACTGTGGAGAACAATTTGTAGATTCCTCAAAAATCTACAAATAGAACTGCCATATGATCTAGCAATCCCATTCATTGGTATCTACCCAAAGGACAGAAGAATTCTTCATCAGAAAAGTGTTTGCACATCAATGTTCATCACGGCACTATTTGCAATTGCTAAGTCATGTAACCAACCCAAATGCCCACAAACAGATGAATGGATTGAAAAACTGTGGCACATATACTCTATGAATACTATTCAGCCATACAAAACAGCAAAACCCTGGCTTTTGAGAGGAAGTGGATGAATATGGAAGATTTACTGCTGAATGAAACAAGCCAGGCTTTGAAGGAGAGGCATTATATGTCCCCACTTAATATATACCCAGTGTGTCCTCACTCTATGAAATCTATTGACTAAAGGATATAGAAGTAAATACCAGATATAGCGTGTGTGAAAGAGGATGGTCTGAGAAAGGACATTTAGAAGAAAAATAGGGAGGCAGCGCATTAATGGAATAAAGAAATGTGGTATTATCTTTTGAAGATATTTTATAGTTTTATCAACTCTACTAGGGAGAAATGTTCACCTGTTGAAATATTCATTTTGTAAGCTAAATAATGTGATTGAATGTAAAAAAGAAAATGAAATCAAGAATGTAAAAAAAAAAAAAGTCAGTTTACAGGCATCCTAAAGAGTGAATGGAAGGATTGTGCTTTTCAAATTTTTTTTAATCTTTATATTTCTCCCATAGGCCTCCAAATTTTTATGACTTATATTACTAGACTAACAACAAAAATAAATACCTTTTAAAGTCAGGCCATTTTATAGAGAACTCTGGTCCTTAATAATCATTGCACTCTGAATAAGAAGTATAACCAACTAAACTGAAATACTGTAAAATTGTATATATTGTCTGAATATTTTTAACTTATTAATACCTTTGTTTGTTTCATAAAAGCTTTTGTTAAGGAGTACAGTTTGAGCTTTGGATATTAATCCAAATAGTCATTTCAATCCCCTTAGTGCACTAAATCCTCTCAAGTCTTAAACACCATCCATCAAAGACTGAATAAATTTTGCTTCAACCAGATTAGTAAGAACACAGAAAAGAAACTGTTCAATTTATGTGACATCATGACTTATGAATTCCATGCCAGAAACTAAAGAAAACTTCTGAAATTCTACCCTGAGAGCAAGAAAAAGTCATTTATAATGGTGACAGAGAGTGATACCAATGCCCCAAGTTTTGGTCAATCTCTCAGAATTGAGAGGCTGACCAAAAGGGCAGAATTGCTGAAGAAGATCAAAAAAGCATCCATATTTATTTGAGATTCTCAGGAACCTATACTGTGATATTTATTCCTCATGTTGTAAGCTATTATGTTAAACTAGTATATGTCACAGAAGCCAAATTTCTTTGTAAATTCTTGTCAGATCTTTAACTATAGTTGGTTCAAGTCTTACTCTCCATGGTTAATTTTAGTATCTTGTCTCTGTCTGTGATTTTGGTCAATCTGACTGTGATGCCCCTCGGGGAAGATCTTCTTAGGTTGATTCTATGTGAGGGCCTTTGTATTTCCTGGGTCTGGATATTTGAGTGCCTCTCTAGGTTTGGAACATTTTCTTCCAGAATTTTATGGAATAGACTGTCAATGTCCTTATTAGTTTCTTCACATTCTTGGATATGGATGATCTGGATGTTTGGCTGTTTAATGGTATCTAGTATTACTCATATGCAATTCTCTTTTGGGGGGATTATTTTCTCAATCTTTTTGGTGTATTTCTCTAGGTCAGAGGTTCTATCGTTTACATCTGAGATTCGATCAGCTGCATGATTTAATCTGCTTTTGATATTTTCAAGGGAATTTTTACTTCTGAATTAGAGAATTTATCTCTAACAATTCTACTTGATTCTTTTTTTGTATCTCCTCTTTCAGATGATGCAAGATCTTCCTCACTTCCTGAAACTCAGTGTCTCTTTTCTCCTGCATCTTCTGGAGTTCATTGACTCTATTATCTTTCATCTCTGTTAACTTTGTCACTATGAATATTTAAAATTCTTTATCTGACATTTCTGTGAGTTCCTTTGTATTCTTTGTGGAATAAGAGGAGTTATTCTTTTCCATTAGAAGGGATATATTTTCCTGGTTTCTCATATTTCTTGTACCTCTGTGGTTGTTTCTGGTCATCTGATAGACTATAAGTTTTTTCCTATTTTTTGAAGTTAAATCTGAGCAATTAAAGGAATGTGGAAGGAGGTGACCTGCTGTCTGTAAACAGTACTGTTTTTCTCCCTTAGCATACCTGGCTCCTGGCTAGACTGGAAAGCTAGAGGGTGAAGTCTAGGCAGAGGGTCTTCAGTGGTTAAAATCCCTGCATGGGCCCATTAGGAACTCATATATAGATGGCTGCTGATAGGCTTGTACTGTTTCCTGGCTACACTGGGGAGCAAGAGGGCAACATTTGGTCAGAGGGTCTTCTGTGGTCAAAACCTTCCCCTGGGGTTTCTCTAAATGAACTTTTTAAGTATATAGAAACAATCTTACATTAATGTTTGATTTAGACTAAAGATAATTATCTATCTTAAAAGAATTTTTATTTTTTTGCTATAGGTCATGTACACTTACCAGAAAGACAGAGAGAGACAAAGAGATAGAAAGTGAGAAATCACCCCCCACGGGGGATGGCCATGCCACAATCCCTTCTCCTCCATTCTCTCAGGATCTTGGGCACGCACACACATGCATCTGGTGTGAATTTAAGCCACCAGGTCCAGGACACAAACTGCAGCCAACTACATTGAGTCCAGCGACATAGCCATTACACCAACTGCTATTCCCAAAAGAATAGATTTTAATACTTTGCTTATAGGGTTTTATCAGGTGTAACCTAATTTTTTTTAACTTTGTATGTAAAATTACATATATCCATATAGTAACACAAATTTTTAATTCTTTGGTAACCTTAATTTTCAAAAGCAAGCAAATTGACTTGTCATATGCCAAAGGCTTATTTTTTAAAATTATTTGTTTTTTTGCCAGTTTTTTAAATGTAAAGATTATTATTAACTGACCCATTATTATTGTCTCTTAAAAGACTTAAAAAATGAAAGTGGAAAATGTTACACTTTATATTAATCAAAATATTTTAACTTAAAGATAACAACCATTTTATGATTACTTATTTAACATAGTATAATTTTTTTAGCAAAATTGAGAAGTTTTTATTTGAATACCACCAAAGTCATAAAGAAAGTTCACATGGAAAGTCTTATTACATTTGGAGAAAGAAACAAAAGCAATTGAAATAATGGAGGCTGATTAATGGCTCATTCTACTGCCATTTTTGATGTTATGTAAAGTTTATAAGCATTTCTTGCCTTTGTGCTATTATTGTTATTGAGCTATTCAACATTTGTAAGGTTTTGGCTACATAAATACAGACAGCCATAAATAACTTCTTTGTTTTTAGACAAAAGTTCTATGACTGGCAAATAGGAAAAACCCTTTAGACACAAAGCTTTGGAGGGAGAGAAATGTAAAAAATGTATTGGCCAGGGCACCAGTAATCAGCAGCACTGCACTAAGACCAAGTCATAGTATAAACAAGCACCTACTATTGATTAACCAATCACACACATGTTCTGAGGAAGACAGCTTTAAAAAGTATGTTGAAAAAATTCAGCTAGAAGAAATTTCCACATTTCTGTTTTGTTCTTTTACAATGGAATAAGAGGACAATAGTTTGCTGGCACTCAAAACCCAAACAGCATATTCGGTCAACCAAGAAAAAAAAATTTATTGTCCCAGTAAACACGAACAAAGGTATTGTATTTACAAGGCAATCCATTCAAAATCTGTACTTAATCCTATCTCTAAAAATGTCAAAATGGTTATCAAATAGAAGAAGAAGAAGAAAAGAAGAAGAAGAAGAAAAGAAGAAAAAAGCTCAGTGAAATGCGATTGAATATATTACATCATCAGGGAAGTCATGATGTGTTTTTTGATGCCCAAAATATATCATGACCTTGAGGATCCAATACATGTAAATACAGTTACCATAAGATCAACACATATACAATTATACAATAAAAACATACACATATGCAATCTACAAATCATAGGTTCAAGTCACAAAATACACTGATATGTCAATTAAATGAGTCCTTCGGAGACAGAGATCTCTATAGCTCAAGAAAATAGCAAACAGAAACTGGTTATTCCAACATCACAATAGTGTTTTACTTTTTTTCACATTTTTTATTACACTTTTTTTATACATTGAATCATATTATGTAGCATACAAAATGGATATTTTCAACAGGTGAACATTTCTCCCTAGTCCAGTTGATAAAACTATAAAATATCTTCAAAACATAATACCACATTTCTTTGTCCCATTAATGCATTGCCTCCCTATTTTTCTTCTAAATGTCCTTTCTCAGACCCTCCTCTTTCATACACATTATATCTGGTATTTACATCCATATTCTATGTTTCCATATAATTTAGTCAATCAGTTTCAGTCATAGAGTGTGGATACTCAGTATATTATTAAGTGGGGACATACAATGTCTCTCCTTCATAGCTTGGCTTTCTTCACTCAGCACTAAATCTTCCATATCCATCCACTTCCTTTCAAAAGTCAGGGTTTTGTTGTTTTGTATGGCTGAATAATATTCCATAGAGTATATATGCCACAGTTTTTGTATCCATTCATCTGTTTGTGGGCATTTGGATTGGTTCCATAACTTAGGAATCGTGAATAGTGCTGCAATAAATATCAATGTGCAACCACTTTTCTAAGTATTCTGTCTTTTGGGTAGATACCAAGGAGGGAGATTACTGGATCACATGGTAGTTCTATTTGTAGATTTTTGAGGAATCTCCAAACTGTTCTCCACAGTGACTGGACCAATTTACATTCCCACCAGCAGTGTAAGAGGGTTTCCCTTTCACCATAGCCCCACCAAAACTTATCATTTTTTTTTGTATTTTTAATCTTACTCATTCTGACTGGGGTTAGGTGGTATCTCATTGTTGTTTTCATCTGCATTTCCCTAACAATGAGAGATGTTGAGCGTTTTTTTATTTGCCTTTTAGCTATTTGTATGTCACCTTTAGAGAGTGTTGTTTTCAACTCATTCTCCCTTATTTAATAGGATTATTCAACTTTTTTTGGAACAGCTGCTTGAGTTCCTGTTGAATTCTGCTTTTGAGCCCCTTATCTCACAGGTAGATTACAAAAACATTTTCCCATTCTGATGGCTGTCGACTCACACTAATTACTGTGTCTTTTGCCATGAAGAAACTTCTTAGTCTGATGTAATCTCACTTGTCTATTTTGGGGA
>NW_006203523.1:71022-75839 GCF_000334495.1 Tupaia belangeri chinensis | reverse complement strand
GTCTCCCAGAGTTTCCCCAGTGTTTTCCAGAGTCAATTTCATAATTTGATGTCTTAGATTTAGATTTTTGGTCCACGTTAACTTGACCTTTGACAAAGGTGAGAGGTAGGGGTTCAGATTCATTTTTTGCAAGTGGAAATCCAGTTTTTCCAGCAGCATTTGTTGAGGAGGTTTACCTTTTAGCACTACATTGACTGGTAGCCCTTGTCAAAAATAAGTTGACTGTATATTTGGCAATTTATTTCTGGAGACTTTATTCTGTTCCATTGGTCCATATGTCTGAGGTTTTTGCTATAGGGCACATGCGCTCTCCAGACAGACCAAGAGAGACAGAGAGACAGAAAGTGAGAAATCACTCCCCAGGGGAGATGGACACGCTGAAATCCCTTCTCCTCCATTCTCCTCTCAGGATCTTGGGCATGCACGCACACGCGCCCGGAGTGAGTTTAAGCCACCAAGTCCAGGACTCAAACTGCGGTCGACTATGTGGAAGTCCCATGACATAGCCATTACACCAACTGCTGGCCCCCAGTACCATGCTGTTTTGATTACTACAGCTCTATAGTATATTTTTGGGTCAGAGAGTGAGATGCCGCCCAAGTCAGTCGGCTTCTGCAGAATTGCTTTGTCAATATTAGGTCTTTTATGATTTTAGACAAACTTTATGATTGTCTTTTCTAGATCTGTGAAGAATGTATCTGGTACTTGGATTGGCATTGCATTAAATAGGTAAATTAATTTGGGTAGAATTGCCATTTTGATTCTATTAATTCTTCCAATCATGGAACATGGAATATCCTTCAACGTTTTGTGTCATTTTCAATTTCTTTTCTTAGTTTCTCATAGTTTTCCTTGTGGAGGGTTTTTACTTCTTTGGTTAGATTTATTCCTATGTATCTTATACTTTTATGGCTATGGTAAATGAAATATATTTTTTAATTTCTATCTCAGTCTGCCTGTTGTTTGTATATAGAAATGTTATAGATTTCTGTATATTGCTTTTGTATCCTGCAACTTAACTGTATTCATGTATTACTTTCAGAATTTTTTTTATTGAAACCATTAGGTCTTCTATGTATACAATCATGTCATCTGCAATAAGAGAGAGTATCACCTCTTGTTCTCCTATTTGAATGCCTTTTTTTTTTCTCTTTTCTGATTGCATTGGCAAGGACTTACAGTACTATATTGAAAAGGAGTGGAGAAAGTGGGCATTCTTGTCTTGTACCCACTTTTTAGTGGAAAAGCTTTCAGCTTTTCTTGATTCAGGATGACGTTTGCAATGGGTTTTTCATAGATGCTTTTATTGTGTTGAGAAATAACCCTCGTATGCCGATTTTGCTGAGAGTCTTGATCATGAAGGGATGTTGTATCTTATCGAATGTTTTTTCTGCATCAAATAATATGACCATATAGTTTTTACCTTTTCTTCTGTTAATATGGTGTATTACATTTATGGTTTTGCATATGTTGGACCAATCTTGCACTCCTGGAATAAAGCCTACCTGATCATGATGTATAATCTTTTTTCTAAGTTGGTAGATATGATTTGCTAGTGTCTTGTTGAGAATCTTTGCATCTGTATTCATCAAGGATATTGGTCTATAGTTTTCCTTCTTTGTCCTGTCCTTATCTGTTTTAAGGATAAGGGCTAAAAGGCTTCATAGAATGAATTAGTGAGAGACTCACCATTTTGGATCTTTAGAAATAGCTTGAGCAGAATGGGGGCTAACTCTTCTTTGAAAGTTTTGTAGAATTCAGAGGTGAATCCATCAGGGCCATGGCTTTTCTTTGTTGGGACTTTATTTATTACTGCTTCAATCTCATGGCTTTTTATGGGCCTATTCAGACTTTCTATATCCTCCTGGTTCAATTTTGGTAGATTATGTGTGCCCAGGAATTTGTCCATGTCATCCAGATTGTCTTGTTTCTTGGCATATAGATGTTCATAGCATCTGCTAATAACGTTTTGTATTTCTACTATGTTTGTTGTTATTTTGCCTGCTTCACTGCAGATTTGATTCACCTGGTTTGTTTCTCTCTTCTTATTAAGTCTCACTCGTGGTGTATCAATTTTGTTTATCTTTTTGAAAAACCAACTTTTACTTTCATTTATTTTCTGAATAGTTCTTTTATTTTCTATTTCATTTATTTCTGCTCATATCTTTATTACTTCCTTTCTCCCAGAGTTTTTTGGATCTTTTTGCTGTTGCTTTTCCAATTCTCTGAGGCATGATGTTAGATGATCCATTTGCCTTCTTTCCATCTTCCTCTTATGTGCACTAATTGCTATGAATTTCCCTCTTATGACTGCTTTTGCAGTGTCCCAAGGATTATGGAAAATCGTATCCTCATTGTCATTTGCTTACATGAATCTTTTGATTTCAGTCTTTATTTCTTTAGTAGTTGTGGAGTCATTCAAGAGTAGGTTATTTAGTTTCCATGTATTTGAGTATTTTCGAGGATATCTCTTGAAATTAAACTCAAATTGAATTCCATCATGGTCAGAGAAGCTGCTGGATACAGTTTCTATGTCTTTGAATATGTAGAGACTTTCTTTGTGCCCTATGATGTGGTCAATCTTTGAGAAAGTCCCATGTGGGGGTGAGAAAAAGGTGTATCTCTTGGTTTTTGGATTGAAAGTTCTATTGATGTCTGTTAAGTACATTAGATTTATGGTATCATTTAGATCCTTTATCTCTTTATTTATTTTTTGTCTAGATGATCTGTCCAGAGGGGATAGTGCAGTGTTGAGGTCCCCAACAATTAGTGTGTTGCAGTCTATCTCCCCTTTTAGATCTAACAGTATTTCCTTCAAGTATTTTCTTGCTCCTTTGTTAGGAGCAAAGATATTTATAAGCGTTATAGCTTCTTGATCAATTGACCCTTTTACTACAATATAGTGCTCTTCTTTGTCTTTTCAAACAGTTTTTTTTAAAGCCTATTTTGTTAGAAATTAGTGTCACGACTCCAGCTCTATTTTGGTTCCCATTTGCATGGAAAAACTTTTTCCAACCCCTCACTTTCAGTCTATTTATGTCTTTGTCCATGAAGTGGGTTTCCTGTAGACAACAGATAGAGGGTTTCTGTTTTATAATCCATTCAGTCAGTCTGTTTCTTTTAATTGGAGAATTTAATGCATTAACATTCAATCTTATGATCAATGTTACTGGACCTGTCCCGATGTTTAAGTTGGCCATTGTCTTAGCTGCCTTTTATTCCTTTGTTTCTGGCTGTTACTTCTTTAGTTTTCCTAGAATAGTACTTTCTTCAGGGTTTCTTGAAGAACTGGTCTGGTGTTAACAAATTCTTTCAGATTTTGCTTGTCTGAGAAGATTCTAATCTTTTTTTCCTATATAAAGGATAATCCTGCAGTATGTAATAATCTTGGTTGAAATTGTTTCTCTCTTAACATTTTCAATACATCTTCCCAGTCTTTCCTTGCTTGCATTGTTTCTGTTGAGAAGTCTGGTGTAAGCCTGATGTGGTGACCTTTTTAAGTCACTTGTCATTTCTCTCTTGCCAGTTTTAGTATCTTGTCTTTATCTGTGGTCTTTGCCAGGCTGGTTAAGATGTCCCTTGGGGAAGATCTTCTTGGGTTGATTCTATTTGGGTTCCTTTGTATTTATTGTGTCTGGATGTTTGAGTGCCTCTCTAGACTTGGGAAATATTCTTCCAGGATTTTATGGAATAGATTTTCCATGCTCTTATTTGTTTCTTCACTTTATAGGATACCAAGTATTCGGATGTTATGGTGTCTAATGGAATCTAGTATTTCTCCTATGTTATCCTTGTGGATTTTTTGGTTATTTTTCCAATCGTTTTGGTGGTTTTCTCTAGGTCAGAGGTTTTATCTTCTACATCAGAGATTCTATCTTCAACATGGTCTATTAGACTTTTAATGTTTTTTAGAGAGTTTTTGATTTCCTGTATTACAGACTTCATCTCTAATAGTTCCACCTGATTCTTTCATAGCCTGTCCTTTTTTTCTTTTATATCATGGAAGGACTTCCTAATCTCCTGTAGATTATTGTCTCTTTTCTGTTCCAACACATAGAATTTGATCACCATGAATTTTCTAAATTCTTTCTCAGACATTTTGGTAACATCCTCTGTTTTTTCAGGAAATAGAATGGAGTCACTGTGTTCTTCTGTTGAAGACATATTTCATAATTTATTCAGACCTGAGTTTCTTCTACTTCTAGCCATTGAGGGATGTATTCACTTTTAGGAGAACGTTTCTTTGACTAGGAGCAAGTGTGTTCTCCTATTGCTGTGGACTAAGGACTGCCGAAGTCTTCCTTCTGTTGTGTTTAGCAATGTGGTCTGAGGATGAGTATTCTATTAAGGTGTCTTAGGAAATGTATCTCCTTTTTTGCAGGGGGTTCAGTAAAAGGGAGGATCTGAGAGTCTTAAAATTCAAGAACATTTCAAAACTGTGATTCCAGACATATCTAGACCGTGTAGGTGGGCAGAGATAAAGGAAGACAGGACCAAATAAGTGGGAGAAAAGAAAGAAAGGGAATGAAGTAAAACTCATGCACCACGCACAAGCCCAGTGCACAATTTCATCTGGGGTTATAAGATGGAAGTGGGGTTGCTGTAGAGCTGAGGATGTTCCTGTGTGGTTTGAAGTGAGAAATTTACAAATGAAAGAAGAGGAAAAGGAAAAAAAATCCCTATCTGGCTAACAGAGATAGGGGTCTCTGGACTTGGAGGGGCCAGGGCTGGAGCTGGGGCAGGAGCCCAGTCTCAGTGTCCCTTAGGCTAGGGGGCTGAAGATGGAAGTGGGGTTGCTACAGAGCTGAGGGCATTCC
>NW_006203523.1:67875-71007 GCF_000334495.1 Tupaia belangeri chinensis | reverse complement strand
AATAGATGTGAGAAATGTACAAATGTAAGAAGAGGAGAAGAAAAATATCCCTACCTGGCTGACAAAGGTAGGAGTCTCTGGGTTTGTGGGTGCCGGGGATGAACTGGAGCAGAGGCTCTACCTCAGTTTCCCTTAGGTCAGTGGTCAGAAGATCAAGTGGTATTGCTGTAAAGCTGAGGGTGTTCCTGTGTGGGAAGAAGTGAGAAACTTACAAATGAAAGAAGAGGAGAAACAATAAATATCCCTATCTGGCTGACAAAGATGAGGTCTTTGGGCTTGGTGGTGCCAGGGCTTGTGCTGGGGCGTGAGGTCTACCTCAGTGTCCCTTAGGCCAAGGGTCAGAAGATAGAAGTGGGGTTGCTGTAGAGCTGATAGCATCCCTAAGTGGTAAGGAGAAGTGAGAAATTTATAAATTAAAGAAGAAAAGAAAAAAAAATTCACCTGGCTGACAGAGATAGGGATCTCTGGGCTTGGGGGTGCCAGAGCTGGAGCTGTGGTGGGGAATCTGCCTCAGTGTCTCAAAGTCAAGGGGTGAGAAAATAGAAGTGGTGTTACTGTAGAACTGAGGGTGTTCCTGGCTGAGAGATATAGGGGTCTATGGGCTTGGAGGTGCCAGTGCTGGATCTGGGGTGGTGGCTCCACTTCAATGTCCCTTAGACCAGTGTTCAAAACATGAAAGTGGTGTTTCTATAGAGCTGTGGGTATTCCTGTGTGGTAAAGAGAAGTGAGAAATTTACAAATGAAAGAAGAGGAGAAGGAAAAACAATCCTTACCTTGGGAACAGTAGTTAATATAATGGCTATGTTGCTGGACTCCCATGTAGCTGCCTGCAGTTTGAGTCCCTGGTCCGGTGGCTTAAACTCACGTTTGGTGCGTGTATGTGCATACCCGCCCAAGATTGCTAGACAAGAATGGAGGAGAAGGGATTGTGGCATGGCCATCCTCCCTAGGGAGTGACTTCTCACTTTCTGTCTCTCTGTCTCACTCTGTATTTCTGGTGAGAGCACGTGCCCTACAGCAAAAAACCTCTCCAGACAAATAAACAAAATTCCTACCTGGCTGTTCAAAAGATGAAAGTGGGTTTCCTGTGTGGTAAGGAGATGTGAGAAATTTACAAATGAAAGAAGAGGAGAAGGAAAAAAATCCCTACCTGGCTGACTTAGATAGGGGTCTCTGGGCTTATGGGTGCTGGGGGGGGGCTTGAGTTGGGGTGGGGGCCATGCCTCAGTGTCCCTTAGCCCAGGGGTCATAAGATATAAGTGGGCTTGCTGTAGAGCTAAGATTCCTGGCTGACAGAGATATGGGTTCCTGGCCTTCGGGGTGCTGGGGCTGGAGCTGGGGCTGAGGCCCTATCTCAGTATTCCTTAGGCCAGGGGCCAACAAATGGAAATCCCTAGCATAATTTGTTAAGATCTCAATTTACCTGAAAAGCTTATAACTGTTCCCCTAGAATCACTTGTTTTATCTATAAAATTATATGCTTTGGTTATCTATGACTACCAAAATTCTGAAAAAAGTCAGTCATTAATTTATTTCTCTGTTAATTTTTTAATAAAATGTTAAATATGCACAACATATGGATATTAGATCTTTACCTTACAATGGTGATAACTCTGAATTAGATTTTTATTAAATCAATAATAATAATAAAAATTTTGTTATTTGATTTGTAGAACCCAGGGTGACAAGTTTGAAAATACCTTCACCTTTATTTTATCTCTAAATTTGAAGCTGACTTATTTCATTAAGTCACATGAACTCAAAAGCATTTGGATTAATCCTATGAGTACTTTTATATAAAAACCAAATTTAGTAGAAATCTTTAAAGACTTTTCCATACAAATATACCACATGCATAAACATGTGTACAAACACACAAGAACATATAAGAGAGGTCTTTAAAACACTTATGGGTTATGAAAATATTCTTGTCAAAACAAACTCAAACTATAACTTTATATCTTTATAAACTTCTTAAAATACCCTTATAATTATATAGTAACTTTGCTTACCTAAGCCTCCTTAATCACTTTTTTTCTCCTTTCTTTCTCAAATAAGTTGAAAACTTAACTCTGAAAGATTTAGACAGAAATGTCTGACTCTGAATAAGAAAAAAAAAATTGAAATCTCCAAGCAGCCTTGAAAGCTCTTATTTTAAAATCATGAATGAACAAAAGGAAAATAAACAGATTCAAAGTAAGCAGAACAAAGAGAAAAAGGAGAAACTTCCAAATTTACCAGAAAGGACACAAATTGATCACAAGATGATAATGAAATTGAGCAGGGATTCCCTAAACAAAGATAAGCCCTCACTTTCCCTTTCTGTCTAAGATAAATAAGAATTTTCCAACCTGAAAATTTTTAAGGGTAAAACTGAAATTAAAATGTATTTTCTAAAGGGCTTAGAATCTAAGTTTCATGTATATTGTAATGGCCCAATGTAAAAGGAAGACTTCAGACTTTGGTTATGGCAATCAAGAGACAAAGACTAAGAGGAATAAGACTTCAACTTAAAAAAAAAATCAAGCTCTTTCACAAGTTTGATATTGCTGATTGTGAGCACAAAAGAACCAAGGCTCACTAGTTCCAGAAATCTGATGATTGTTTCCTTCTAAAATAGAAAATCTTTTTTAATCTAAGACCTTGTAAATAAGAAGGCCCACCAGATGATCACAACCTCTTAAACTGATCATGTTTTTGAGACTTCTGCCTTTAAACAAAATATAAAACATATGTAAAAGAAAAAACTCCTGGAGATGAATCCCTTTCAACATGAGCTGTTTGTCCTTTTATTTGTCCCCATACATTGCAACAAAGCTATGCTTTTCTTCTGTTATACTCTAATCAGTCAGAAATAAGAAGACATTCAGACATAGCCAAATTATAGGAGTTCTTTATTACTAGGTCAGCCAACTGTAGGAAGACTCATGTCTCTCAATGGTTCGAGTCCCGGACCCGGCGTCTTAAACTCACGCTGGGCATGTGTGCATGCATGCTCAAGATCCCGAGAGGAGAATGGAGGAGAAGGGATTGTGGTATGGCCATCCCCCTGGGGGCTGATTTCTCACTTTCTCTCTCTCTCTCTCTCTCTCACTTTCTCTCTCTCTCTCTCTCTCTCTCTCTCTCTGTCTT